>NW_027397091.1:3347997-3349201 GCF_003265705.2 Callorhinus ursinus | reverse complement strand
GAGTGCGCCAGAGCTCCCAGGGATCGGAGCGGGGAAGCCGGCTGCAGAGACGGAGCAGAGTCGCGGGCTCTCAGCTCGGGGTGGCCATAAACTGTGATCTGCGGCCCAGTCGGGGCACGGCTCCCCCAGCAGGGACCCAACAAGCAGCAGATCCGGGGAGACTCCCCTTCCTTCCCGGGGAGGAGCGGTGTGGGAACGCACTGCAGGGATCTGCTGGGTTTGGAGACTCCGTGCTGGGTCGGGTGCCAGAGATAGCAACGCTCAGTCACAGGCCGGGTGAGCACGGAGGGCGGCCGGGGACCGGGGACACGGAAGTGACTGCTTTTCTCTGGGGGCACACTGAGGAGCGGGGCCCCGAGTTCTCAGCTCCTCCGGGTGGAGATTGGGAGGCCACCATTTCTGCCCTGGTCCTCCAAAGCTGTACCGAGAGCTTGCAGGGAACAAAAGCTCCTGAGAGCAAACCGGAGCAGCTTCCTTAGCCCGGACCGACAAGGGCGGGGCAATTCCGCCTCCGGCAAAGACATTTGGAAACCACAGCAACAGGCCCCTCCCCCAGAAGATCAGCACGAACAGCCAGCAAGCCAAGACCAAGTTGATCGATCAAGGAGAATGGGAGAACTCCAGCGCTAGGGGAATACTGCACATAGATTCATGGCTTTTTTTTTTTTTTTTCCTACCATGATCCATTATTTCATCAAAGTTAATTTTTGTTGACTGTTTTTTTTTATTTTTCTTTTTCCCTTTTTCAACCAACATCTTATCAATCCCTTTTAAAAAAAAAAATTTTTTTTATTTTTCATTTTTAGAGTCATATTTTATCCCTTCATAGTAGTTACCCTTATTTTTGGCATATATATATAAGTTGTTCTCTCTTTAAAATTTTGAGGTACAGTTTCTTCTAACAGATCAAAATATACCCTAAATCACTAGCGTATGGCTTTGTTCTAGTCTCCTCCCTTATCACATTCTCTACCTTTTTCCTTTTTTTTCTTTTTCTTAAATCTTCTTTCTTTTTTCAAACAACTTATCTTACCAAGTCCTTTTATAAAATCTTTTATAATTTTCATCTTTACAGTCATCTTCCATCCCTTCATTGTATCAACCCTTATTTTGTACATATATGTCTTTCTTCCTTTAAAATTTTAGGAGGCACTTTTTTCTAACAGACCAAAATACGCCCAAAATCTAGTGTGTGGCACTGATC
>NW_027397091.1:3288587-3347897 GCF_003265705.2 Callorhinus ursinus | reverse complement strand
TGTTTTGTTTTTGTTTTTCTCTTTTTTTTTTCTTTTTCTCTTTCTTTTTTCTTTTCTTTCCCTTTCTTTTTCCCTGGTTTCAGGTCTTTTCTGATTTGTATACAGTATATTTGGTGAAGACGTTGTCAACCTGTTAGCATTTTGTTCTCTCATTCATCTATTCTCCTCTGGACAAAATGACAAGATGAAAGAAATCACCTCAGCAAAAAGAACAAGAGGTAGTACCTTCAGCCAGGGACCTACTCAATACGGACATTAGTACGATGTCGGACCTAGAGTTCAGAATCATGACTTTAAAGATACTAGCTGGGCTTGAAAAAAGCGTGGAAGTTATTAGAGAAACCCTTTCTGGAGAAATAAAAGAACTAAAATCTAACCAAATCGAAATCAAAAAGGCTATTGATGAGGTGCAATCAAAAATGGGGGCACTAACTGCTAGGATAAATGAGGCAGAAGAGAGAATCAGTGATATAGAAGACCAAATGATGGAAAATAAATAGGCTGAGAAACAGAGAAACAACTACAGGATCACGAGGCAGAATTCGAGAGATAAGTGATATGATAAGCCGAAACAACATTAGAATAATTGGGATCCCAGAAGAAGAAGAGAGAGAGAGAGAGGGGCAGAAGGTATACTGGAGCAAATTATAGCAGAGAACTTCCCTAATGTGAGGAAGGAAACAGGCATTAAAATCCAGGAGGCACAGAGAACCCCTCTCAAAATCAATAATAATATGTCAACACCCCGACATCTAATAGTAAAACTTACGAGTCTCAGAGACAAAGAGAAAATCTTGAAAGCAGCTCGGGAGAAGAGATATGTAACCTACAATGGTAGAAACATTAGATTGGCAACAGACCTATCCACAGAGACCTGGCAGGCCAGAAAGGACTGGCAAGATATCTTCAGAGCACTAAACGAGAAAAATATGCAGCCAAGAATACTATAACCAGCTAGGCTGTCATTGAAAATTGAAGGAGAGATAAAAAGCTTCCAGAACAAACAAAAACTAAAGGAATTTGCAAACACGAAACCAGCCCTCCAAGAAATATTGAGAGGGGACCTCTAAGCAAAGAGAGAAACTAAAAGCAGCAAAGAGCAGAAATGAACACAGACAACAGACAGTTAACAGTCACCTTACAGGTAATACAATGGCACTAAATTCATACCTTTCAATAGTTACCCTGAATGTAAATGGGCTAAATGCCCCCAATCAAAAGACACAGGCTATCAGATTGGATGAAAAAACAAGACCCATCAATATGCTATCTGCAAGAGACTCATTTTAGACCCAAAGACACCCCCAGATTGAAAGTGAGGGGGTGGAAAACCATTTACCATCCTAATGGACACCAAAAGAAAGCTGGGGTGGCAATCCTTATATCAGACAAACTAGATTTTAAAACAAAGACTGTAATAAGAGATGAGGAAGGACACTATATCCTACTTAAAGGGTCTATCCAACAAGAAGATCTAACAATTGTAAATATCTATGCCCCAAATATGGGAGCAGCCAATTATATAAGGCAATTAATAACAAAAGCAAAGAAACACATTGACAACAATACAATAATAGTGGGGGACTTTAACACCCCCCTGACTGAAATGGACAGATCATCTAAGCAAAAGATCAACAAGGAAATAAAGACTGTAAATGACACACTGGACCAAATGGACTTCACAGACATATTCAGAACATTCCATCCCAAAGCAACGGAATACACATTCTTCTCTAGTGCCCATGGAACATTCTCCAGAATTGATCACATCCTAGGTCACAAATCAGGTCTCAATCGGTACCAAAAGATTGGGATCATTCCCTGCATATTTTCAGACCACAATGCTTTGAAACTAGAACTCAACCACAAGAGGAAAGTCGGAAAGAACTCAAATACATGGAGGCTAAAGAGCATCCTACTAAAGAATGAATGGGTCAACCAAGAAATTAAAGAAGAATTAAAAAAATTCATGGAAACCAATGAAAATGAAAACACAACTGTTCAAAATCTTTGGGATACAGCAAAGGCAGTCCTGAGAGGAAAGTATATAGCAATACAAGCCTTTCTCAAGTAACAAGAAAGGTCTCAAATACACAACCTAACCCTACACCTAAAGGAGCTGGAGAAAGAACAGCAAATAAAGCCTAAACCCAGCAGAAGAGAAATCATAAAGATCAGAGCAGAAATCAATGAACTAGAAACGAAAAAAACAGTAGAACAGATCAACGAAACTAGGAGCTGGTTCTTTGAAAGAATTAACAAGATTGATAAACCCCTGGCCAGACTGATCAAAAAGAAAAGAGAAATGACCCAAATCAACAAAATCATGAATGAAAGAGGAGAGATCACAACCAACACCAAAGAAATACAAACAATTATAAGAACATATTATGAGCAACTCTATGCCAGCAAATTAGATAACCTGGAAGAAATGGGTGCATTCCTAGAGATGTATCAACTACCAAAATTGAACCAGGAAGAAATAGAAAACCTGAACAGACCTATAACCACTAAGGAAATTGAAACAGTCATCAAAAATCTCCCAAGAAACAAAAGCCCAAGGCCAGATGGCTTCCCAGGGGAATTCTATCAGACATTTCAAGAAGAATTAATACCTATTCTCCTGAAACTGTTCCAAAAAATAGAAATGGAAGGGAAACTTCCAAACTCATTTTATGAGGCCAGCATTACCTTGATCCCAAAACCAGACAAAGACCCCAACAAAAAGGAGAATTACAGACCAATATCCTTGATGAACATGGATGCAAAAATTCTCACCAAAATACTAGCCAATAGGATCCAACAGTACATTAAAAGGATTATTCACCATGACCAAGTGGGATTTATTCCTGGGCTGCAAGGCTGGTTCAACATCCGCAAATCAATCAACGTGATACAATACATTAACAAAAGAAAGAACAAGAATCATATGATCCTCTCAATAGATGCAGAAAAAGCATTTGACAAAGTACAACATCCTTTCTTGATCAAAACTCTTCAGAGTATAGGGATAGAGGGTACATACCTCAATATCATAAAAGCCATCTATGAAAAACCTACAGCGAGTATCATTCTCAATGGGGAAAGGCTGAGAGCCTTTCCCCTAAGGTCAGGAACGCGGCAGGGATGTCCACTCTCACCACTGCTATTCAACATAGTATTAGAAGTCCTAGCCACAGCAATCAGACAACAAAAAGAAATCAAAGGCATCCAAATCGGCAAAGAGGAAGTCAAACTCTCACTCTTTGCAGATGATAGGATACTGTATGTGGAAAACCCAAAAGACTCCACCCCAAAACTGCTAGAACTCATACAGGAATTCAGTCAAGTAGCAGGATATAAAATCAATGCACAGAAATCAGTGGCATTCCTATACACCAACAACAAGACAGAAGAGAGACAAATCAAGGAGTCTATCCCATTTACAACTGCACCCAAAACCATTAGATACCTAGGAATAAATCTAACCAAAGAGGCAAAGGATCTGTACTCAGAAAACTATAAAATACTCATGAAAGAAACTGAAGAAGACACAAAGAAATGGAAAAACGTTCCATGCTCATGGATTGGGAGAATCAACATTGTGAAGATGTCAATGCTACCTAGAGCAATCTACACATTCAATGCAATCCCCATCAAAATACCATCCACTTTTTTCAAAGAAATGGAACAAATAATCCTAAAATTTGTATGGAACCAGAAAAGACTCAGAATAGCCAGAGGAATACTGAAAAAGAAAAGCAAAGCTGGCGGCAACACAATTCCAGACTTCCAGCTCTATTACAAAGCTGTCATCATCAAGACAGTATGGTACTGGCACAAAGACAGACACATAGATCAATGGAACAGAATAGAGAGCCCAGAAATGGACCCTCAACTCTATGGTCAACTCATCTTTGACAATGCAGGAAAGAATGTCCAATGGCAAAAAGACAGTCTCTTCAACAAATGGTGTTGGGAAAATTGGACAGCCACATGCAGAAGAATGAAACTGGACCATTTCCTTACACCACACACAAAAATAAGACTCCAAATGGTTGAAAGACCTAAACGTGAGACAGGAGTCCATCCAAATCCTAAAGGAGAACACAGGTAACAACCTTTTCGACCTTAGCCGCAGCAACTTCTTCCTAGAAACATTGCCAAAGGCACGGGAAGCCAGGGCAAAAATGAACTATTGGGATTTCATCAAGATAAAAAGCTTTTGCACAGCAAAAGAAACAGTCCACAAAACCAAAAGACAACCGACAGAATGGGAGAAAATATTTGCAAATGACATATCAGATAAAGGGCTAGTATCCAAAATCTATAAAGAACTTATCAAACTCAACACCCAAAGAACAAAGAATCCAATCAAGAAATGGGCAGAAGACATGAACAGACATTTCTCCAAAGAAGACATCCAAATGGCCAACAGGCACATGAAAAAGTGCTCCACATCGCTCGGCATCAGGGAAATCCAAATCAAAACCTCAATGAGATACCACCTCACACCCGTCAGAATGGCTAAAATTAACAAGTCAGGGAACAACAGATGTTGGCGGGGATGTGGAGAAAGGGGAACCCTCCTACACCGTTGGTGGGAATGCAAACTGGTGCAACCCCTCTGGAAAACAGTATGGAGGTTCCTCAAACAGTTGAAATTAGAGCTACCGTTCGATCCAGCAATTGCACTACTGGGTATTTACCACAAAGATACAAATGTAGGTACCCGAAGGGGTACGTGTACCCCAATGTTTATAGCAGCAATGTCCACAATAGCCAAACTGTGGAAAGAGCCAAGATGCCCATCGACAGATGAATGGATAAAGAAGATGTGGTATATATACACAATGGAATATTATGCAGCCATCAAAAGGAATGAGATCTTGCCATTTGCAACGACGTGGATGGAACTGGAGGGTGTTATGCTGAGTGAAATAAGTCAATCAGAGAAAGACATGTATCACATGACCTCACTGA
Organism: Callorhinus ursinus; assembly: GCF_003265705.2. Taxonomy (NCBI): domain Eukaryota; kingdom Metazoa; phylum Chordata; class Mammalia; order Carnivora; family Otariidae; genus Callorhinus; species Callorhinus ursinus. Next base: position 3,342,935 of record NW_027397091.1, on the reverse strand, counting down.
TAGGAGGAATTCTTAATCTCAGGAAACAAACTGAGTGTTACTGGAGTGGTTGGGGGTGGGAGGGATGGGGTGGCTGGGTGATAGACATTGGGGAGGGTATGTGCTATGGTGAGCGCTGTGAATTGTGCAAGACTGTTGAATCACAGATCTTTACTTCTGAAACAAATAACGCAACACATTTTAAGAAAAAAGGAAAAGAAGAAGATAACAGGAGAGGAAGAAAAGGGGAGTATGTCAGAGGGGGAGACGAACCATGAGAGATGATGGACTCTGAAAAACAAACTGAGGGTTCTAGAGGGGAGGGGGTTAGGGGGATGGGTTAGCCTGGTGATGGGTATTGAGGAGGGCACGTTTTGCATGGAGCACTGGGTGTTATGAATAAACAATGAATCATGGAACACTGCACCAAAAACTAATGATGTAATATATGGTGATTAAAATAACAATAAAAATTAAAAAAAAGAAATGCAAAAAGCTCGAAGGACAAAAGAACTGGGTTACTGACCTCACTCTCTATCTCCTACAGTCAGTGCACTGAGATATGTCCCATTTTCAGCTGCTGCAGACTGAGGTTTGTATTCATTATAATAAACATTTACAAGGGAATAACTTAAAAGGATGTGCGTGTCTCTTACCTTGCTGATGAAGGTTGGTTTTAACCTAGCAGTGGCATAGCAAGGATTGAAATACTTAGAAAGTGTTCGCTGGCAGAGGACAAAAAGATAAAGTTTATTCAATTTATCATTCAAATTTAAAACAATCATTTTGTTATTATATGTAGGTAATAGTTACTGAATATTTGCACCATATGCCTGGCTCCATGCTAGACAAGCCCTTTATCTGCATCTTCTTTTATTACCCTAAATGAGCAGTGTCTATATTTCTTATAAATCATACAAAGGTTACTGAAAACAGACATTTTTAAATTTATAGATTACTCAATCCCTAGAAAACTCTAACACAGTAACTATCCTAAAGTCTGCCTGACGACATCTGTTCTCTAAATAAACTCAATAAATCTCCCCTATTGCTATTTTTTTTATAGACTAAAAATAAAATGAATAAGATCCTGCTATTTTCACTGGATCGAGAACCAAAAGATAAGGTTATTATGCTATGCCTACGTGCTCAAGTATCTGTAGAGCAATGAACAAATATGCAAACAAACCATTTTGTGTTCACACAACTGTGATTTTAAAAACTAGTTCCAGACAGTCCATGGTAGAGGCTAAATCAGGCAGCAAAGGGGCTTGGTTACACAAACACTCCCAACAGTTTGCTGCTAGGGACAGGGCAGAGCTGGTCTGGGTTTTATGTGCTATCAACTAAAAAGGTTCTGACTCATATACATGCCTTTTTAAAATTGTTCATTCATGTTTTCACTGAACAACTACCATTGTGGGTGATTCAAATAGCAAGAGGACACTTATGTGTGGTTTTAAAAAAATTCTTGAAAAAAGGATCAAAAAATAATGGCCATAAATTACTCCCATAAAGTGGAACTCGGGATACAACACAGTGGGTTTTGGGGGGTTTTCTGCTTTAAGTTATAAGTAATAATAAAAGGATTTTTTTTTAAACAGACTCACCGGTGTTGGAAGAGTTCGGTATCTGACGTAAAAAACAGCAGCTATCAGCATTACGTCTCTCGAAATTATCATATAAGTAAGTGGAACTGAAAATCAAAAATAAAACAATTTTGACTGGGATTTTGAAACTTACTGATATTACACATACAATAAAGCCTCATTCAGCCTTAGGAACTGGTACTTCACAGAAATAAAAATGTTGTAAATAAATACTTATCGATTTGGTTTAGGGTCCTTATAGAGAACCACTGATTTTTATATTCTTCCTCCACCTACCCTCAAACCAAGCGAAGGGCTATGTCTGCCTTTCAGAATGTCAATCCTCTCGCCTTTTTTCCTTCTTGCATGTTTTTAAGCTGTAGGTTATTAGTATTAGTGTCAGCTGTACTCATCCCCCACTATCTCCTTTGTGACCTCTCAGCCTTGTGAATTTGGAAAACTGATCCCCATGCTTACCATACTTACCTATGGAATGAATGAGATGGTAGAGACTGGAAAAGATGCTGGAAGACTCAAACTACTATGCCGACTCAGGAGCTCTGACGGCTTCTACATTCTAGACTATTTTATAAGCAGTAAAATTTTCTGCACGTAACACTTGTGGAAAAGCCAAATATTTTCATTCTTGTTTGGTCAGTTCCTACTGACAAATTACCTCCCAGGTAATTGCTATTTCTTCTCCTGCCCCATTCATTCAATGAATTCTAACTTAAAAAGGATTCAATCTGTCAATACTTTTCTCATTATTCTTAAGATTCTATAGCATGGCAGCGCCTGGGTGGCTCAGTCAGTTAAGAGTCCAACTCTTGATTTAGGCTCAGGTCATGATCTCAAGGTCATCAGATCGAGCCCCATGTTAGGCTCCACATGGAGCCTGCTTAAGATTCTCTCTCTCCCATCAAAAACTACTGATGTGATCTATGGTGATTACCATAACATTAAAAAAAAAAAAAGATTCTCTCTCCCCCTCTGCTCCTCCTCACCCCCTCTACAAGATTCTATAGCATGGCCCCAAAGTCAGAGCCAGCAAAATATTTTAGACTGATACCCAAAAGAACCCCTGCCCCCTTGTTGAGTAACAATGGGAGGGCAGAGGTCCTGTTTCCTTTCACATCCTTCTATGCTATCGGAAGTCTTAACTATGAACATATATTGCTTTTATTAGAAAAAATATTTTTTTAAAAAAGAAAAAAATCCTGACAATTGTTTCAAACTAAAATAACAGGGTCATGTGTACCCCTTCCACAATACTTCCAAACAGCTCTTCTACGAATTACTTTTGAGATCATATTTATGGTCCTCCCCAGTTCTGACATTCTATTCGTTCTGCAACTTGAGCAAAATCTTAATTACAGATTACAATTTAAATCTCTGTTGGTTACGACTATGATGTTAAGTATAGATCGTTGGTCTAGTCCTTGATGATAAGACTGTTTGAAAGAGAAAATGCTTATCTACCACTCAAGTCACAGCATCTGGAGCACACAGAAGACACAGCTGTATGAGCCAAATAACAAAACAAGCCAGCCACGATTTTTAGGAGCATTTTTTTGTGTCTATAAAACAGACTTTTCTACAGCAATCATTAGCTGGCAAAATCTAACCATGAGATTTTAAGCCACAGCAAACTCATGCAAATTACATAGAGTAAACCTCCTAAACACAACTTTAGAAGAGAGTAAACACCTGTTAGTGTACTTCATCATCACAGGGAAAAAGAGACTAGGACTTAATCCTAAATAAGAAGTTTCTGCAAAAGAGATGAGGCAATTCAATATGCTGCAAGGACTTGGGTTCTTGTTCTAACTAGTAACAACCCACATTACCATTTATTGAATATCTGGCACGGTTTTAAGCATCTCATACATATTATCATTTAACCTATATATCGACTCCACAAAACAGGGACCAACCTCATCCCCATTTTACAAATGAGGAAAACAAGGCCTTAGGCAAATTATATAAGCTGGCCAAGGTCACCGGTCAGTGGGTAGTACAGCCGGGACTAGTACTGTACCCCGTGTAAACAGTATAGGAAGCAGTACAGCCAGAGACCTAGGGATGGAACCTAGGTCTATGCAATTCACAGCCTATGCTCAGGTCAGTGTACGAGGCTCCAACCCAGCCGTGTGAGTCGCAATTAGCATCTCCGGACTCAGCTTACCTTCTGTAACAGCCTGGAGGAGAAAGGAAAGTTAACAAAAATCAAGTGTTCTCCAAACTGACTGCCCACCACAGAATCACCTTGGGAGAGCTTCACAGATGCACAGATGAAAGCTCCTTGGGGAGGGGCGCCTGGGTGGTTCAGATGGTTAAGCGGCTGCCTTCGGCTCAGGTCATAATCCCAGGGTCCTGGGATCGAGCCCCACGTCGGGCTCCTGGCTCAGCAGGAAGCCTGCTTCTCCCTCTCCCTCTGCCTCTCTCCCTGCTCATGCTCTCCCCCCCGCCCATATCTCTGTGTCTCAAATGAATAAATAAAATCTTAAAAAAAAAAAAAAAAAAAAAAAGAAAGCTCCTTGGGGGATTCGCATGCACAGCCAGGCTGGGACCCTGCCTCACCAGGTGATCTCTAAGGCCTCTCCCTGGCTTTTGCATCTTCTAACTGCTCCTCCTTTCTCTCTAGCCTTCCCTTCCCTTTTCTTCCAGGGCTAAAACAGCTTTCATTTTGCCTATCAGAGTATAATAGTGTGTTAGTGAGGATAAGAGTGTATAAAACGTGTCAGGGATTGCTCCAAGGTTTTCCTCCCTACTTGCTAACCCATTGTGAAATAGGTAATGTCTGCAATAAAGAGGTACATTAGACGCTAATTTTTTAGTATTCAAGAGAAATTAATAAAACAAAGTCACTTTTACATATCACAAGTGCTCATTATCAATACCATAGGTTATTGCACTGAGAAATAACAGAATAATTATCCCAGAAATTGATTCAAACCAGCAATAAGCATTTCTATATGGCAAACCAGAAATAATACAAGATACAGGAGAGTCGTAATTTAGTAAATGTGGCAGAACAAATGCACAAAAGTAGAAATTAACTTAGACTCACATCCCAGACTGCTACAAATGTAACAAATCAAGTTGTTTTCATCCTAATCGCTCCTCCCATAGAAAAAGCAAGAAGAAAAGCAGAATTATTTATTTTCCTAGCTGAGGAAGAAAGCACATTTCTTACTCTTGAGGAAACAGCTATTCAGATGAAGGTGGATGGAACTTTTACAAAAATGCAGACAATATAAAAGTAAGAAGATGCGAAATAACATATATACAGCTCTCCCCCTAAAACACGCCTAAAATGACAGTGAAGGAATAAAAAGACAGTCACAAAGAGAATGAGGAGAGAAGACAAATTTCTCAGTTCTACGTTTGTTAGTAAGAATTACTTTAATTTGAACTGATTAAAGGTACCATAAAAAGCCCAAGAAATCCCAAGCAAGATAAATAAAAAAGAAACTCATACCAAGATATATTACTATGAAACCATGGAAAACCCCAAAGACAAAGAGAAAATCTTAAAAGCAGCCAGAGTAAAAACAGTTAACTTCAAAAAAAGAATGGATTAGCAGTTTCTTTTATACCAACAACAGAAATGAAAATTGTACGATATATGTGCTGAAATGACTACCAACCCAGACTTCTATACTCAATAAAAATATCTTTCAAGAACAAAGGCAAAATCAGAGAAAGACAAATACTGCCCAGGATCACTTACATGTGGGAAAAAAAATAAAATAAACATAAAAATAAAATAAAAGTTGAAATAGAAATAGCAAGGAAAAAAGTGGCTGCCAGAGGCTGGAGGACGGGAGAAATAGGGAGAGGTTGATAAAAGGGTGCAAACTTCCACTTTTAAGATGAATGAAGTCTGAGGATCTAATGTATAATATGGTGACTGTAGTTGATTATACTGTATTGTATTAATTGAAATCTGCTTGGAGAGTGGAACTTAATATCCTCACACATACAAAAGAATAAAGGCAAAAATAAAAATATTTTCAGAGAAACAAAGGCAAGAATGTACCACCAGTTGACCAATATTAAGAGAATTTCTAAAGATATACTTCAGATGAAAGGAAAATGATCCCAAGATGGAAGGTCTGAGATACATCAAACAATGTTTAAGAAGTATATAAAATTAAAGTATGGCAACAATAACCAAAGTTGAGAAAGCAGTAAATGGAGCTCAAGCAGGGCCCAGAGTGCAGACTCATTAACACTGAACTCTGATAAGGATGAATGATATAATTCTGAAAATAACTAAATGGAAACAGAGTATAACAGCCAAACTGGCACAGAGGGAAAACAAGTATAATGATAAAAAATCTTTACAGATGTTGAAAAGCACATATGAGCCAAATGAAACACATAAAATGGAAGACTGCTACACAAATAATAGTAATCACAGTAAATGTTAGTGGATTAAATGTTCCAGTTGAAAGATAAAATATTTTTAGACTGGATAAAAATAAAGAAAACCCATCTGTCTTTCTGCTATTTATAAGAAATATCTAAAATATAAAGATACAGAGAAATTGAAAGTGATTTATCTAACAGGCAAACATTGACCTGATCACTATTGAAGATATGGAGGGGTCACACTTCATAATAAAACAGTCACTCTACCAAGAAGACAAAAACATCTAAGGTATATGCACTTAACAGCAGGACTTCAAAGACACAAAGCAAAAATCAGACTACAAAGAAAAATAATGGAAAACTAAACACAAAGGAAACTAACCTACTCTCTCTCTCAGTAACTGACAAACAGCTACCAAACAGAAAAAAGAAGTCAGTAAACATTTAAATGTCAGGATTTAAAATTTGACCAAATCGTTATATACAGAACATGTACAGCCCTAAATGCCAACTTTAGAAAAGAAAAGCTGAAAGAAATGAGTTAAATATTCATCTACAGCTGTGCTGTTCGATACAACAGCCACTAGCCACGTGGGAAAATAAAGCACCTGAAATGTGGCTGGTCTGAATGAGAAATGTAAAATGAAAACTAGACACTGGCTTTTGAGAGCATAGTATGAAGAAAAATTCACTAATTTTTTATGGATTACACATTGAAATGATAATATTTTTGATCTAGTAGGTTAAATGTTATTAAAATTATTTTCACCTGTTCCCTTTTTCAATATAGCTACTGGAAAATTTTAAAATTACATATATGGCTCCCGTTATATTTCTACTAAACAGAACCGATCTAAAGAATTTGGAAAAAGAACAACAAGGGAAACCTGGAGAAAGAAATAAAAGAGCAAGATTTAATGAAGTAGTAAGGATATCAGACAAAGCCCAAAGTCGGTTCTTTGAAAAGATTCATAAAACTGACACCCCTCTGTTAAGACAATTAAAGGGAAAAAAACAAAGACGGGACAAATAACTAATAAATCAGGATGAAAAGGGGGGCACTGCTACATATCCTAAGGACATCAAAAAGTTAACATGGATACCATAAATAGTTAATGGTAAATCTTTATAAATGTAGTTGTAATGGACAAGTTCTTAGAAAAACACCATAACTTACCAAACAGACAAAAGATGAACCAGAAAATCTGAATCATCCTATAACAAAAAAAAATGAATCACCTATTTGAAAACTCCTTCCTAAACTCCAGTCCTCAAGGCTTCAATTAAGTTCAACCAAACATTTAAGAATATTGCAATTTCACACAAACATCTCCCAAGAATGGGGAAAAAAAACCTAGACTTCCTAACTCTTATTATGAAATCAGTATAATGTAAATTCTCTTGGATTTTCTACATCCTCAATTATGTATTGTCTGTAATTAATGATAGTATATTTCTTCTTTTCCAACTCTTTTGCCTTTTCTTCTCCATACTGCACAGTACAGTGTTGAATAGGAATGGTGTCTGTGTTTTGCTTCCAGTTTCAAAAGGAAAGTTATCAACGTTTCACTATTAAATAAACTTGATAGTAAAACCTAATATATCAGTATCTTGTGAATACTGATACAAAATCTTCAACAAAATATTAGAAACTAAATTTAGCAATATTTTCATAATCTATCATGACCAAATTGGATTTATACCAGGAATTTCAGGTTGGTTTAACATTAGAAAATCAATAATGTAATCCATAACACATTAACAATTTAAAAGGAAAAAAAAGACTCTCATGATACATGAAGAAAAAGAATTTGATAAAATTCAATATCTAATTGTAATAAAAACTCTTAGCAATCTCCCAAAAGAAGTGAACTTCCATAACCTGAAAAAAGGATATCTATATAACCCTATAGGAAACATTTTATTTCATAGTGAAATGTTGATAACTTTCCTTTTGAAACTGGAAACAAAACACAGACACCATTCCTATTCAACACTGTACTGTGCAGTATGGAAAAGAAAAGGCAAAAGAATTGGAAAAGAAGAAATACACTATCATTAATTACAGACAATACATAATTGAGGATGTAGAAAATCCAAGAGAATTTACTTATATAATTATTAGAATAAGAATTTTTAAAAATATTTTATTTGATAGAGAGAGAGCAGGAGTGGGGGGAGAGGAGCAGAGGGAGAAGGAGAAGCAGACTCCCGCTGAGCAGGGAGCCAGACGTGGGGCTCAATCCCAGGACCCCAGGATCACGACCTGAGCTGAAGGAAGACGCTTAACTGACTGAGCTACCCAGGTGCCCCTAGAATAAGAGTTTAACAAGTTTTGCTCGACACAAAAATCAACATCAGAAATATAATTGATTTTTATTCTATCAACAATAGGCACTTATTACAAAATGAAAAAGTAAAAAGCTACCATTTAGAAAAGCATCAAAATTACCAAGCAACTTGGAATAAATCTAGTAACAAAATTGTTTATTACCTCTGAAGAAAACTAACATTCTGACATTGTAAAAAGACTAAATGGAGTAAATATATCATGCTTGTGGACTGGAAGATCAATATTGTAAAGATATCAATTATTTCAGAGTCCAGAGTGCTAACCAAGATATCAATTATTTCAAATAGACCTATAAACTCAATGCAATCCCAATTAAAATTCCAACAGGCTTTTCTGGGGAACTTGAAAAGCTGATTCTAACATTTACACACAAGGGGCGCTTGGCTGGCTCAGCTGGTGGAACGTGGAGGTCCTGATCTCAGGGTCCTGAGTTTGAGCTCCATACTAGGTGTAAAGATTGCTTAAATAAATAGACTTAAAATATATTAAAAAAATAAGTTTTACACACAAAATGGAAAGGGGTAAGAACATCAAAGGTGGAAGGACTTGCTCTACCAGGTATCAAGACTTTTAGCAAAGCAGTAACAATTAAGGATGGTACTAGTGCAATAACAGACAAATAAATGGGGAACAACTAAGTCAACCCAGAAATGGAACCATGTATGTATGGACATTGCACTGAGCCTGGAAAGTACAGACTTTTCAATAAAAAAATGGGATGGGGGCACCTGGGTGGCTTAGTCGGTTAAAGTGTCCGATTCTTGGTTTTGACTCTCCAAGTTGTGGGATCGAGCCCCAAGTCGGGCTCCCGCACACAAGAATCTCCTTGTCCCTCTCTCTTTGTACCTCCCCCTGCTTGCCCTCTCTCTCTCTCAAATAAAGAAACAGAATCTTTTTTTAAAAAAGTGCTGGGATAATGTGGTACCCACAGAAATAGCTAGAAAATTATTTAGGAGAGATAATTTTTTCTAAACATCAACTAGAAAAAAATGTAAACAAAAAAATCCTAAAAACTTTCCAATACAAAACATAACCACATATAAAGGAAAAGGTACCAGAATGGCATGAGACCTCTCAACAGCAAGATGGAACGTGGAAGTCTACAGAACACGGTTTTCAAAATTCTGCATGAAAATGATCTGCAATTGAAAATTATGCCCAATTCAAATCTCAATCAAGTATGGAGGGTAGAATAAAGACAAAATATTTTCAATATCTTTAGAATAAAGACACTGTGGACCTCTAAAACTCTAGCTGCCACACCACATCCTTACACAGGAAACAACAGGAGGTTGCACTCTAAGTTCTAAAAGGAAACTCTCAACAAGGAAGCCACGGGAACTTGGAAATATAGACCCAACACAGAAGTGGGACGACAGAAATTCCCAGAATAATAGCAAAAAAGAATTCTCAGCTTGCAAAGCAACCTACACCGATTATTTAGGTAAATCTCACAGCAACATTATCTATTATGCTAAAACCTGGCTATAATTTCTTCGTTCAAAAGGGAAATATCTGACCAACCTTTGTAAAATAATACAAAATACAAAATAACTCTAAAAAATTGGAGGCCTGAAAGTATGTACACACATGCACACACATACAAGATCATTTGGATCTTGAATAATGTCAATAGAATGTTCCTTAGGTTCCTTCCCTGCCCCAAGTTATATTAGAATGAGAGTACCCCTGCCCCTTCAACACCCCCAACCATATATACACCAAAATTCTGACTTTCAAAGAAGCACATAAATATAAACATTAATCCAGTTTATTTTTTAATTTGGTATGGGAATTTAAAAGCCTAAAAGTAAGAGAGAAAAAGATCCTCTAGATTGAGGAGACTATAGTAGACTGAAATGCCATTACACTTCTTCCTATCAAATGGCACTAATAACATGCTATCGAAAAGACCATGTGCCAGCGTTTGCTTCATTCTCAGATTCTACTTCTAACACTTGGAAATTAAGTTTAATCTAAACCAAGGGAGAAAAACTGAGAAATATAGCTTAAATAGAAAATGAACAACCAGAAAAGCGCATGCAAAATAAAAAGCAAAAGATATTTTGTTAGAAAGAGTATTCAGATAATGAACTATATATATATATATATAATTTGAAATTGCATAACAATGTCTAAGTAAAACTAGTAATGTGAAATTTTATAAACATTTTCAGGATTTCAGAGCTCTCATTTTTTATGATTAAACTGCACTTAATAAGTAATAGACTTAAGAAAACTTTAAATTGCTTTCAAAAATCCAGGCACTAAGTAAGAATATAAAATACCATTTCAAAAAATTCTAAACTAATATGAATTGGCAATGTGAAATAATACTTGCTTAAATTTAACTTTAAACAATCTAAGAAAACAACAGATTCTACTAGTAAAATAAGGACATAAATTCTAAACTAAAATAACAGCTTGACAAAACAGTTCAATGGTTAAGAATTAGGGAAACAGTTTAAAGTTGAAAAATACACTTTTGGAACAAAAATTACTTGTCTCTCAGTCAAGAGAAATCCTAAACTGACTAATGGCATTCTTCCCTATGCTATTTAAAAGTACGCATGATGGCGTTCTTACCTGGAATAAGATCTGCATAGGTCAAGCTAACATATAAGATACTGATAAGTATTTTATCAGCAAGTGGATCAAGAGCACTTCCCAAAGCTGATTTTTGACTGGCCCAGTTTCGAGCAATAAATCCATCCAACTGAAAATAGAAGTTTTTTTTAAATAAATGTCATAGTAAGTACAGAGTAGATATCTTGAAGGTTAATAGATACCAGAATAACAACTGTATTTTCATAAAATGTTAATAAAACCTCTTCTGTTTCTTACCCCCAACCTTCTCATTCTTTCACTGGCAGCCTTCAAATTACCAACTTGTCTAAAAACAGTTTCACTTTTCTACAGTACTTTTCTTTCTCAAGACCTTCCGGTATTTCTTCTATTTTCATAAGGCCCTTTCGTGGGTTGAATCCAAACACAAATTTAGAGATTTAAAGGACCCCCCAAAAACCCATATAAAGCATGGCTGACAGAACATGGACTGGGAGCCCCTCTTTTGAGCCTTGGATTATTTCACTACAGCCAAAATAGCTGCGTTTGCTTGCAAGGACTACCTTTTAACTCCAAGACTTTGATTTTCACTCCTACCTACTTTTCTATAATATGATCCAACACTCTTAAGTTTTCAACGTTATTATTTTTCTTTTTTGTTTAGTGCAACTGTTAATTCCATGTCTGACTGTACATGAATAAAAAAGTCAATCCTCAGGAGCGCCTGGGTGGCTCAGATGGTTAAGTGTCCAGTTCTTGGTTTTGGCTCAGGTCATGATCTCATGGGTCGTGAGATCGAGCCCTATACTGGGCTCCGCATTCAACTCCACATTCAGCGGGGAATCTGCTTAAGACTCGCCCCCTCTGTCCCTCCCCTCACCTGCATGTGTGTGCTCTCTCTCCTCCAAAATAAATAAATCAAAAAAAAAAGAAAAGAAAAAGAAATAAATTAAATTAAATACATAAATCTTACCAAAAAAAAAAAAAAATCAATCCTCTGTACCTGGCCTACTTAAAAATCTTGATATGCAAATTACTGATTCACTATTCCTAGAAACCAATTATATTTTAAAGCAGAGGTCATACATGGTTACCAATGGGCCAAATGGGGCCTGCAAACAGCTTTTTGCTTAACCTGCCCAGAGCTTTTAAAACTGTAAATTAGCTGCCAACATTTAAATATTCAAAGTCTTACCACAAAAATCCAGATCTCTAGTTTCACTTGAGAAATGGAAAGATCTGATCACCCTCGAGCCACAAGATGAATTGAAATCAAGTATCTACCACCTATTCCCATTTTTCTGTCTTTCCAAGTCTCTACCTGGCTTTCACTCACTTTAATTTCAAGCTTCAACAAATGTTTGATTTTTCTAGTCCTATTTCCCAGGAGAAAGAACCAAGGAGAAATTCATTTAGACATAACTTAACATGTACATTCTGAAGGATAAGTAAGTCCTATCTAAGTATTCCAGTAAGGTCGTAACAGGCCTATCGTTAAGAACTTGCTCTTTGGCCGCAGAACATAACTGGTTAAGAACTTGCTCTCTGGCCGCAGAACATAACTGGTTAAGAACTTGCTCTCTGGCCGCAGAACATAACTGGTTAAGAACTTGCTCTTTGGCAGAACATAACTGGTTCAAGTCCTGGCTCACCCTTTACTATGTGACCTTGGGGAAATTAGTTGGCCTAAGCTTCCCTTTCCTCATCTGTATAACCTACCTCAAAGGGCTGATGGTCTTCAGCACATAATGGAATCAATACTTGTTTAGTATTAAGTAAATCCGCAGGAAAAGGCAGTTACCAGCTATTACTACACAACTGAAAGAACCTATTTTCTTACAAATATACTCCATGTAACAACGTCTAACAGAAAGTACCTAGAACTGGGCATTGGGGCCTTGGACGATTCAGGTTTCAATTCAGTTTTTGATCTCCAGGAACTTAACCTTCCACTTTTTCACTAGCATTCCCATCTGGTCCTCCCTGTTCCTCTACCGACATTAGATTCCAAGGTCATCAACACCACTGCTCCTTTGCAAACATCTGTAACTCCCTTACTTCACTCTCCATCCACCCTTCTTACACACAACTATCCATGTACTTAATCCAGGCCTGCACCTAACCAGCGGACCATTGCTTAAGAATACCTAAGTGGGCTAACTGATCTCACTTCAAATTCGGGATCATAAATCTCCCATGGGCATTCAATACTGCCTGGCAATCCCACACCTGCCTGTTTACTTTCTTTTCACACTGTCTGTTCTCACTTCAAGCCTACTCCTCCTTCACTCCCATAGCCTCTCACTCTAACTCATGATCATATCCATACTTTCCTTGAAAAACAGAAGCAGATTGTTAGCACTCCCTTATATTCCCACCCACAAATTCACCACCTACTTACTGCATCCAGACACATTCTCTGCCTTCTCTGATTCATGATCGTAGGCCCTCGCACCTTCTGTGATTTGCCTCTCTTCTCCCCCATCTCTCCTGCATCACCAATCTCCTTTCTATCTGGTCATTAATTAACCAGTTAACAACAAAAATTCCCCCAGTATATAAAGCTTTAAAAACTACCCTTCCTCAACCCACTTCCCAATACCCTACAGAGCAAAACTTTCTCAAAGCCACGTCTATTGTCATTACACCTCACATTTGTTGCCAATCCGCTCTGATTGTCCCCACTCCTCTAGAGATGATGCTCATAAAGATCACCAATGAATTCTACATTTTTAGCATACTTGACCTCAACACAATTGAAGCACTGTCTTCACTTAACTTCTGGGACACCTGATGGCCTAACTTTCTTCCTTTCTCACCAGATGTTCTTTCTCAGTGTCCTTTACTGGCTCCTTTTCTATTGCTCCACGTACTGCTCATTTCTCTGACCCCTTCTCCTCTTCAACCCAGCCTAAATGACGTCACCCAGCCTAAATGACGTCACCCAGACTTGACCATCCATATGCTGATAACTCTCAAATTTATCTCTAACCCTGACTTCTTCTAACTCCCAGCTACTACTACCCAACTGATGCCTCCATGTTGACAGGCACAACAACTCTTGGTACTTTTCTACTCTGTCCTACCCTGAGTGTGGCTCATCCCAAAAACAAAATTGTTACCTTCATGTACCAGTTGTTGAAAAGAAAACAAAAAAGTAACAGCCTATCAGACAGATTTCTCTCACGGCACATATGCAATCCATTGACATATCAACTCTATCTTCAAAACACATCCCATACTCATTCACTTCTCTCCAAATTCCTACCCCAGTCCAAGCTACTACCACTGCCACTCCCCTAAGTAACTGCAAGCCTCCTAACCAGCCTCTCTGCTTCCATTCTTGCCTTCTTACAATCTATTTCCCATATACAACATAAATCAGGCCTTGTCATTCCCCTGCTTAAACTCTCCATGACTCCTGCCATCTGCCCAGTGGCCAATCTAGAGGCATCAAAACCTCCATAAAGTAAATGTGAAATATGGTACCAGATAGCTCAAGTTTTCACATACACTGTCATATATATTTAGAAAAATTTAAATGAGGCCTCTTTGAGTTCAGTGAATATTGCAATCTCATGTGGCAGCTAAAAAAAGGTACAAGCAAAAGAAAAGCAAATCCAGCAACTAAAAAAGATCTCGTCTGTTCCATTTTTTTAAAAAATCCATTATCAACATAATGGCCTTTGACCTGGAGTGTGTCTGAGTGGGAGACCTTCAGGCTTCAGAGATAAAAGCAGGGACAAAAAAAGAGAGATCGTGAGAATGGGGAGAAATAGTGACAAACAGGAGCTAAACCTGGGGGGAAAAAAGTGGGAACCATTTTGAGAGACTATTTTTGATGCATATTTGGAAATGCTAGATAATAAGGCCAATGTCCTCCTTTGTTTACCCTGCAAATTCTTCACTTAATTCTATATTCCTCACCAATGCTAATGGGTAGGTGGAATTTTGTTTCTGTGAACCTCAAAGGGAATAGCTGACATTACAGATACTACACAACTGTTATTTATAGAAAATTAGTTTATCTTCACTCTCACTAGATAAGTATCAAGCAATACTTTCCAAACATAAATCACTCTGAAGAGGCATCAAATCATTCTTGCCTGTCTGGATGCTCACATGGATCTCAGACCAGCCTTATATGAGGATATAATGTCTTTATTTCTACATGCTACCTGCCCTAATTTTAAATTTTTCCTCTATCTTTCTACCACTTTCCTCAACTGGGTTTTTGTAGGACATGTAATTTTAAAAGCCATTTCAAATCCCTTATGCAACAAGGTGGATGATAAATACAAGTAATGTCATACATGCTGATGGCTGGTCAGTCCACAAAAGCCTATCTCACACATATGTTGCCTTCTGTTATAAAATTATTTTCTAAGTTCTAATTTGATATAACCGGAATAAATCCCTCCCTCCCCAAACACTGACACAGTGATGTAAAGGGCTCTTTTTTCATCTGTCCACCTACTGGGGGAGTGGAAGAAGGAAGGATGCCTAATGCCTGGCCCAGGGCAGGATCTTCTGCTGGGTAATCAGAGGGTTGGAAAGCAGGGATCAGAAACCAAATCTGTGTGGGTGCCTACAGCCTCCCACCAGCATAAACCTGAGTTGAGCTCTGACCTCTCCAAACTCCCTGGTCACAATAACTGACCCACTGTTTCCCCCTCCACAGTAAAACCAACTGTTGTAAAGATCAGAGTATTTCTATCACAATAAATAGAAAGAGTCTCACAACTCCTCTCCTTTATTTCTATCCCTAAAGCATATACTTGGCTCCTTGGGAATTTCTAAGGGTTTTTCTTTTACAAAAAAGTTAAAAACCAAGAGTAAAAAGCACCCGCTCCTATGCCTCCCAACAGCTTTCACTTCCTTAAATCACTTAAAAAATAAAGAGTCCCACACAGATGCTAAAGACAAGTCCTTATACAAAGTACTAGGTCAAATTCATCTTGAGGATTTCCTTCCAGGGAAAAGCAGACTAAGTCTGTGCTATTTCAGTGTACCAGAGACCATGGGATTTGAAAGGGGAGCAAAACAGAGGGAGTGTATTTACAACTTACCAAATCAGTTAGCCCAGCTAAAGCAAAAACTCCTAGTGCAATATTAAAATCCTCTTCAATAATCAAATAGCCCAAAACTGGGGCCAAGCCAATTCTTGTCATTGACAACATATTTGGGATTGTCCATGGGTTTTCATACTGAAACACAAAAGACAACAAAACTTAAATTAAATGCTATGAATTCATACTTTAACTATATTAGAAAAATACACCAAAAATTACACCAACTTTGGAGTCAGAAGCTACATAAACTTTAAATTTGGTACTCTGAATTTTAAAATCCATTCTGTTGTTTACAGACCATAGCTCTAAAACTGTCCAGAACACAGAAGATGAAGATATGTCATATGCCCACAGAGTAAACTGTCTGCTATATATACAGTGTGTGTATATATACACACATACTTCCTAAAGAGAGAAAAGAACAAACATGTATTATTTACCATATAGGTCAAGGCTTTAATATAGGACTTTATGATTAGAATTCAAACTTTACAACACTCTGCTTTTTAAAAGTATAACCTCAAGAAGATCTTATACTTCAAATAAACAGTCTAGAAAGTGTTAAAAAAAAAAAAAAAAAAGCCAAATTATCAACCCCAGGCATTTTGGCTTAAAATGTTTAAGCCCTCTGCACATACCCATCAAAAGAAAGCTAAATGTTATACAGTGTATGGACATATGATGAAAACGAAAGAAAATTTAATTCCATGATCTCATCACTAAATGGATAATTGCTGGAAGAAAATGGGGCTGGAAATAGGGATTGAGATCCTTGGGAAATAAAGAGGAATTTTGTAAATCTGTTCAAAATACCCATGAAAATGAAATGTTAAGATTCCCACCTAGAATCTGAGGGCTTTAAGATTCCTTGAAACTTTATTTGGAGCCAAGCTGTTTGAAGCTGGGACTAACAAAAGGGCTCTTTGGCAGCTACTATGAAGAACATTACTTCCTTGCCAAACAAAATCTGTTTCATGAGAATATTTCAACTTTAAAAGCCTCGCCCTAGTGGAGCTAAGATACCCTGCCCAACAGGATACAGAAATAATACCAAGAAAACGTCTCCCTAAAGCCTGGACTTTTTCTCCACTGGTGAAGGTTGCCAACTCAACCCCATGGGACTATCTACTCACAAACTAACCCTACTCTTAATCAGTAACGAATTAATCTGAACCTTAACTTAGATTTTTTTAAAAAGTGAGTTTCCATTTCTAAAGAAATCTTTTAAAATTCCATGAACCATTCCGTAAGAAAAAGCAGTTCTCTAAAGAAACTAAATTTGTGTTTATAAACAAGCTGGTAAGAAATGTTCACCTTAGTTTGGAGGGCAGAAACTGCAATTGAAAGCTACAGAAAAACTTCAAATTCTCCAGGAAACAATCACGAAACAAGAAGCAGTACAAACCTCTACTCAAGGACCCTTAACTGAAAGTAGACCACATTATGTAATTAAACGGGAAAATTCTGGGAACATATTCCAAATTTAAGTTCAAAGGTCAGAGTGTTTCAGAATCCAGAGGAAAAAAGATAAGTCTGTTTACCATAATGTGGTACAGAGTAAGTCAAACACTTACCCAATGTTACAGCAACTCAGAGGGCGAATAAAAAAACAACATAGTTCATGATTGAGAAAAAGGAATCACAAAGGAAAAGGTCAAAATAGAGTCCCAAAATTAATGTCAGAAATATCCATAGCGCAAAATTAAAGACAAAGTTGCAAATAGCCTGATCATTTCACTTGGTGAATTAATCAACAGAACTATAACTGGAACAGTGAGAGTTCTTTTTAGCTCCACATAAAACATTTTAAAGTACCTCATTAATTTCTAATCACTAAATTTGCAAAAGTTTCTAAATTAAAATTAAGAGAGCTAATCTCAGATTACCCAACCAGATAACCTGTGGCATACTCGACCAACTACTGCCGTTCTGGGAAGGACTTCAGCCACCATATGGCAACCTCAAAGCATCCAGCATTCAAACCCGGACATACTTTAGCTATTAGTGGAGCTGAGACCCCGGCCAGGATGTGGCCACCTCAACCCATGCTGTACAACTGATGAAAGCAGTACAAGGGCCCACTGAAGACATAACAATTGAAGATGTAATAATTGCACGAGTCTTGCTAACATGACATCAAAAGCTCTCCCACATTCATGCTCTGGTGTCTTCTGCTTGGGCAGTATTTCAAAAGGTAAGTGGACAAATATCTCGTTCCATTACCTCAAAAAGAAAGTTGTAATCTTTTTCTACAATTAGAGATTAAAGAACCCTTTAATTAGGACTTATTTATCTTTCATCTTATAATATATAAGGTTACCAAAAGTCAGATGATAGTGAACCAAACCTACACAAGCCAACAGGCTTGTATACTTTTCTAAAGATTCCTACTGACTTGTCCTAAACATTGGGGAATGGCTTCAGAGAATTAAAAATTGACTTAATAAGACAAGTGAAGACTATTTTTACCAATGCAATATCCTGAGGCCGATCCCGCTAAAGGTGCGGACCGAAAGGGGGGTAGGGAAGGAGAGATTCTAACTTGACCGCCGAGACTGAAGATGGACTCGGTTAGCACCCCTGAAATTCATCCCAACTGAATGACCTCCCCGTTACTCCTCTTCAGGGAACGGTTTACAAGTTCTGGAACGGAAACGTCTGACTTGAGCCAGTCAGAGCACGTTATTCACGTCCAAGTCCGATCCCCGTGAGGGCCCGCGACCCCGACCCAGGGTTGCCCCTCCGCCTCCTCCTCGGTACGTACCAGGCTGGCGGCGCTCGCCTGGCTCCATCGGCCGCTCCCGGGCTCCGCCGCGGCGTCCCCTCCAGCTGCGGGCTCGGGAGCCGCCTTCCCCGCGCCAGAGCAGTGGCCCCGTGGGCCGGCCCCAGGCAGCCGCAGGCCGAGCGCGGCCGGGCGCAGCCACCAGCGCTCCACCAGGCAGCCGAGGCAGCCGGGCACCGAGCGCAGCAGAGCCCCGCGGGCGCGCCCCTTGCCCGGCCGCACCCCTGGCGTCCATGCCGCGCCGCGAAGGACCCCCCACGAGCCGCGCGCCACGCGCGAAGCCAGCATGGCCTTGCCGCCGCGCCGCGAGGAGACAGGCGGCGAGAGCTCAGCAGCCTGGGGCACCGGCGAGCCGCCTCTCCATAGAGTCCCCGCAAAGCCCGAGAAGCTCGGCTGCCTCCATTGCCGTTTTCAAACCCCAGCACGCTTCGCCTATACAGGTGGCCGGGAGCCGCCAAGGACGGACGCCTTCGCGACGCTTTTGCGACACCGTCGGCGCTGGGCTTCCCAGCGCCCCCGGCGGTAGCAGGAGGAGCGTGCCGTTAGGCGCCGTGGGCTTCGGGGAACCGCAAGCTGCGATTGCTGGCTTTTCTGCGCACACGGTCGGGAGCTGAGGTCCGCGGGGAGGGGAGGACAGGAACTAGCAGGGCTGGGTGATGGCGCAGCCGATGTGACCGGAGAGCGCAGGAGCCGTCTCGGGCCTCGGCCTGAAACCCTCCGAGGCCCGTGGCCTGCAGAAGGGCCCCCTCCGAGGTGTGTGCAGCGCTCCGGGGGTACTCGTGGCTGGTTTAAATATTAGTGAAGTGTCTGGTACAGAAGTCATTAATACAAGCTCCCTGCCCTTTTCCCTCTTCTGAGCGTTTCATAAGCCAAAAATATGGGTATTAGAAAATGACAATAGTATCAATTACTAATTGTTTACCAGGAAAGTGTTTACTACAGCTTGGTTCTAGCGCATTTAATCCTCCCAGCAACTCCAAAATAGGTTCCATTATTACCTTTACTTTTAGAGATAAGGGAATTTAGGCTTAGAGAATGGTTAAGAAACTTGCTTATTAGAGGAATATCCAAAAATAATTAAGAATGAGTTCGTCATTGATTAATATGCATTATTAATATTGCAATTATATTAGTTACTGATATTATGCATTAATATTGCAGTGTTGCAGAACTGTTTTCTTGAGTTCTGTGTCAAATTGGATTTGAATGGTTCTTGCTGCCTCGGCGCTATCCCCCCGCCCTTGTCTGTGATGACAGACCCACCTTAAAGTTGATCTTGAACTCTTGGTTCAGGTAGTTAGGAAAGGAAAAGACCAACTGAATTTGAAAATCATTGTAGATCTGAGTATTTATCAAAAGAAATCTTTAATTTCTTATGCACTTACTGAAATACTGACATTGAGAGAAAAGCTAAACTTTCTGTACTAGGAATGTAAAAAGAATAATTTTTTTGAAAATAATCATCTTGTAATCAAATACCTACAGTTCTCATAGACATTAGATAATCCTGTCAAGTGAGAATGGGCAGTATTTCAGCCTCTCCTGTGCTTTTCACTCACTGAATTGCCTTTATTCACGCTTTCCACTTCTTCCTAATTTAAGACAGTTTCTCACTGTTTTTTGGGATTTTTCTTCTCTCTGCTCCACAAGTGTTCCTGCTGCGTCTGCCTGTAATAGTTGGCGCTCTGTGGTCTTTTCTCTTACTGTGGTAATCATTTCCTAGTATATACTTGTTTCAAATCATCATGTTAAATGTACACAGTGATGTATGTCAATTATAGATCAAATAAAGCTGGAAAAAATTTTAATAAAATATAGTAAACTAGGTTATATATATATATATATATATTTTTTTTTTTTAAAAGAAAGCCAACTTTACTAGGGACTACTGATAGTACTGCTAAGTATAAAATAGGACAGTAAGGTGTCTGGCATTTTGGCCTAAAGGACAATGACAGCTTAATACATAGGACTAAAAACTAGGGGTGCTTGGCTGGCTTAGTCAGTGGAGCATGCGATTTGGGGATTGTGAGTTTGAGCCCCATATTGGGTGTAGAGATTACTTAAAAATCTTAAAAAATAAATAAATAAAAAATGAGTAACAGTGCTTCTAGCAATGCATTTCCCTAACATTTTAAGACAGAAGAAGATCCAAGTATTAGTCTCTGATTTCATTTTCTAGAACATGACAGGTGTCAATAAATGAACACGTTAATCTGGGATGAAGGATGGAGAAAAATGCAGAAACCCCGGAAAACAATTCCAGATATAAGATAGTAGGTGCATTCAGTAAATAAAGAGTGTAACATATTTCCTAACATAGTTTGGAGGAAGGCAGAGGAAACCTAAAAATTCTACAGTTAGTATTTGTTTTATAATAAGTTCATTTTCTCTTATAAATACTATGATTGTTAATTTCTATCCAGTAAGATTAATTAAATAGGTGGGCAGCTCACATGTCTGAGGGGATTGGGAATCTCTGTCACTGAACTTTTTCCTCAAATTGGGAAAAAATAATTAGAAAAGTAAGTCTGTAACAAAAATCCAAATAAAAATCCCTATGTAGGGCACCTGGATGGCTCAGTTGGTTAAGTGTCTTCCACTCAGATCATGATCTCAGGGTCCTGGGATCAAGACCTGCGTAGTCGTAGTCGGCAGGCTCCCTGCTCAGCAGGGTGTCTGCTTCTTCCTCTGCCTTTCCCCCTGCTCCCTGCTCGTACTCTCTCTCTCAAATAAATAAAATCCTTTTTAAAAATCCATATGTAAACCCTAAGTTTCATGCTTGAAATTAATTTCAAATTTTTATCTCTCTACCTTTTTTATTAGAATTATTTTTTTAAAAAGCAAAATATACTAGTCAAGTATCTTATCCCAACTTCCCAAGTCAATCATGTAAGTGCTAACATTAAGATAAGAAAAGAATATGAAAAGAAAAAGGATTGTAAATAATTAACTTTGGATAATTAGCCAGTTGACAGTGTACTTTAGTTCTTTGAAAACATAAATGCTATTAACAGCCACTAATATCTATTGTGCAATCACAGCTATACTGTATTTGGCTCCTTATCCTTTAATTGATCTTTTGCTGAGGAAGTTGTAAAAATAAAAATCCTGCCCTTAGAAGAGTAGTAGTATCTTGCCACTTTTATGCTTTCCTTGGTAAGTTGCAAAGCACTGAAGGTCTGACTGCTAAATAAACACATCTTAGGCTTTTGAAAATTCTGTAACCCAATCATTCTTTCTCACGTGTCACTTCTATTTGAAGTGTAAGTTTTTTTGGGAAAAAAAACTCTTATCCCAAATCTATTAATATTTTCTGTCTATTGATAAATTGACAAACTAGAAATATATTTGCCCTCCCCTTATATCAGATATACAATGAGGCATATGTTTGTTATTTATAATAAGTTTTTTAGTCTGGGACATACTAAACTTGAGCCACTTTCCGTTCCTTGGGGACCAGAAGAAAATAGTGATAATACAAAGAAGTAGCTTTGCAAATGGATCTTATATAAATAATAATGGTTGGAAGTTAAAGCAAACCAGAAAATTGAAATTGTTTCTCTAGGAATCAAGTTAAATCTTGTAGGAGTGAACCCTAATTATTGACACTAAAGCCAGTATCTAGTAACTGGTAACTCAAATGAGGCGCAGGTTTAAATCATTGTAATAAACACACCAGCAGCCTTAAATAGGAAGGAATAAAATGATTGGATTTAGATTCAAAACACAAGAGAGGGAATTAGTGGTAGGGCCAAGCTCCTCAGGACTTGCAGAGATTAGCTCCACCTAAACTCTATAATTTAGCTCACTCTTTAATTTACTAAGAGATTAAATTACTAAGAGATCTAAACTATTTTTTTTGTCAACTTATAGTGCTAACTTTTCATAATTCCTTCCCACAAAAGTACTGCTGGTACTAGAACCATCAGGTCTCCACCTAAGAGTTTTAGGCAGTCCATTCTTGTAGGAACCTTTAAAGGAAATAAAAATGCTCAGAGGCAGGCACTACCTACAAGCAGGGAAGTCAAAAGGTTGGTTTCAATATATTTACCCTCTTCCCTTTGTAATATTTTAAAAAGTAACAAAGGGATTTTTTTTTAACATTATTTAGTGTATGACTTGCTTTATTTTCCATTCTATTCCTCCTTCCTGTCAAAAATTTAAGAATCTTGTTTTCTTTTTTGTGGCTTATGGTGCCCTGTTTTAATGTTATTATCTATCCTTTCTATTTCAGGACAAATGACTGAATTTTGGAAGGTGAGAAATCACCTTCATTCCCCACCAGAAAAAAATTAAACCAATGCTGTGGACTCCCGCAGTGATTTACTTCTGAGAGAAACCTTCAAATATGAGCACAAGGTAATTTTTTTTTTCCTCCACGGAACAGTTGTTGCTGTTCCTATTTTTATAAACCATGTCTCCCTACAACTCAGCATTAATTTTTTTCCAGTTGAATCAGGTTATTTAATAACCTTATTTCTGGTGCACATGCTGATACATAGGATAAGACGGTACAGGGCTGGCAGCTCAGTACTGATCACATTAAAACCAGTTGTGTTTCTGGCAAAATTGGAGTTAGAATAGGTTCCTTCTGACATTATGAGCAAAGTACAGGGCTGGATCCCTTCTGAAATATTTTTCACTGTTTTCTCATTAAAACTGAGATTTTACCCAGTTAAACTAGGTGTTACCAAAGTAAGGTCAACTTGTGTAGACGTCAGCCAGAGTTTGGGATGGATTTTCTGATACTAAAGCCACCCTCTCTCTTCTGTTCTTATCAATTCCAAGCCCATTTCCCAGGAGGCAAATTAGCCTAAAAGTATTCTTTTTTTTTTTCCACAAACACTTAGAAAATTGTTGTATACCAGTCATGTCCTAGATTCTAGGCAATCTGCACATGTCTCTGTTCTCAGAGAACTTTTTTTTTTTAAAGATTTTATTTATTTGACAGAGAGAGACACAGCGGTAGAGGGAACACAAGCAGGGAGAGTGGGAGAGGGAGAAGCAGGCTCCCCACTGAACAGAGAGCCCGATGTGGGGCTCAGTCCCAGGACCCTGAAATCATGACCTGAGCCGAAGGCAGACGCTTAACGACTGAGCCACCCAGGCGCCCCTGTTCTCAGAGAACTTACATGATTGCACACTATCTAGACTCCAGCCCCTAGAAGATAAAAAAAATGTCTTCCAAGGAATGTTTTCCAGACCTATAGAATCTGGTAAAAGCTATAAAACATATGCAACACAAATTTCGTGTAAAATTTAAAGGAATCCTGTCACCAAGAGACCCACTCACCAACCCCAAAGAAAGAACCACTAGGCAGTGCTCACTCAACCCTGTGTTCAGAGTTCAGGTGGTCTTATGAGCCCTTTGCCATGTTCCCAAGAGTCAGGTCTTGTGCTTTTTCTCTACAGCCCCTAATCTCATATATTAGGTGGAGAAAACACAGGGATATCACCTCAACTTTTCTTTTAGGGGTATTAACTTAGCAACCCAGAAATTCTGGTGCCTCCTGTTTTATTCTTGGCCTTGGTGAAGGTATGTGACCTTTCTCTGAGAACGGCCAGAGGGGCATCTGGTCCCTTACCAAGAACCTCTAGTCTAGCTGCTGTTTAGGTAACCTCTGATGGTAGAGAACTACAGCCAAAGGGGGGAGAAGGGGCATCTTATGGTCTCATAGGGGAGGTGCCAATAACAAATGTTAAAAACTTCCACAACTGAAATTTTAGCTGAGAGGTCTTTTTTTTCACTGAGCGATTCTCCAAAATTCAGAGAGCAGGAGACAACAGAATGACATGACTTACCTTTTTTTTTTCCCCAAGCTGGTTTTCAGTGTCATGACTACATTTCAGCTCCTACTGTTAGAACACCGTGTGTAAGATGTTGTATTAGTGTCCTGTTGCTCTTGCAACACATTGCCACAAACTGCCTTCACACAAATTTATGACCTTACAGCTCTGTAGGTCAGAGTCTGACGCGGGTCTCCCTGGGCTTTAAACATCAGTGCACTGGCAAAGCTGTTGTTTTCTTGCCTTTTCCAGATTCTAGAGCCCACCCACATTCATTGTCTGATGCCTCCCTCCTCCGTTGGAAAAGCCAACGGTGTTGCATCTGTTGTGCTTTTTCCTGTAGTCACATCTTCCTCTCGCTGACGCTGCCCTTCTACCTCCCTCTGCCATTTCTAAAGTTCCTCCTAATTATATCAGGCCTGCCTCCCAATTTTAGGGTCAGCTGACTAGCAACCTTAATTTTCCTTTGCCATGTAACCTAACATAGTCACAGGTTCTGGGCACTAGACTGGGAATGAAGGAAGCTGTACATACACATGGTAACTAATTCCACCGTGGAGAAGAGCTGATGATGGAAATCAGTAGGTACACTCTGCCTTTCCATCCCCAGACCCACTCCCCAGAGCAAACCGATTATAGCTTGTCTGTTTTTAGTTCTTCTGAGGGCTGCCTCCATAACTTTAAATAAAGCCGTATGCAGTCTTTGTGAATTAATACTGCCTCCTGACTGTAAGTATTGTATATGATCTCAGTGGAATGCTTTGGATAAGGGTGTATCCGTGAGGGCTTAGTTGCAGGAAACACAAACCACTGTGGCCACAGTAAAAAGAAGGATTGCAAAATGGAATTGGGTGCTTGTAGGATTGTTGGAAGGGCTGGAGGAATGGGTGCTCCATGCTGGGTCTCCAGAACTGACTCCCAGGAAAAGGTTGCAGGTCTGGCTTGCTGCAGGAGCTGCTACCCCCACAACAGTGAGAAAGGTGGAGAATGGGGTTTGCTGCCATCACACCACAGCTGCCTCTCCCTGACTGCTAGAATTTGGCTGCAGAGAAATTAAATGTCTCAACTACACATGCCACCGGAAAACAAGCCAGAGGAAGATGGCTCTCTCTTCACTTCCACCTTCCAAATCTCACACAGGACATCTAGTCAGTGCAATCCAACTCACACTCAGAACGCTGGCTGCAAAAGGATTTTGGGAAACGTCTCTTTGCTTCCTAGTTTCTGCATGATAGGAAGGCACACTAGAGGTAGGAATGAAGGTTGGGTATCAAATCACCCTATTCATGACCTTCACCTCTTTGGCTAGGCAATATGCATATACAAAATTCTACCCATTCGTAACCTTCTGTATAACAAGAGCAACTACAACACGTTAATGCAAGGACCATATTTCCCTCCTTTATAAAATGAGAGTTATTTATACAGGCCCATCACTGACTATGTGGTGCATATTCCTCTTCTATTTCAGCTACATTCTCACCTTGATAACCTCTATCCTAAGGACTAAATTATCAAGTTAATTATCACCAGTCCACTTAAAACACTAGAGGAAAATAAGGAGGGAAGGCAAATTGGTTAATGTACAGTGCAGACCCTTCCCCAGCTGGTCACGAGGGTCATGAGGTTGTCGTTAATGTTTAGAACTATCTTCCTCCATTCCCATTCCTTACTCCCTTTTTGCTCAGTCAGCATCTCAGCTGCTCTGGATTCTTTACCTGGTAGCGACTCAAAGCTTCGTTCCCGAGGAGTCTGAGCCTTTAGAGATCCTGCCTGTAGCCTTCCATCACCCCTTACTGGTGGATGTGAATATAGTAGGAGCTGCCCCAGAAGATTCTCTGAGATCAGAAATGTCCTCCATGCCCACATTTATAAGAGTGACTCAGTTTCCCCCTCATTCTCAGGTACAAACCCATGAATGTCTTTTTGTTTTCTACGTCATAGGCGTAAGAACCCAGTGTGTTTAGGTGCCAGTCTCAACTTCCAGTTCAATGGAGCCATTGCTGTGTCCTCTGACAGACATTATTGCCCCTTTAGATGGTAAGACCTCTAGCGGGTAAAGCCTAATATTATGGGGATGCAAAACAAAACTTTATGAATGGTCATTAGAAGTAACAGTGAAACCGTTCTAAAATTTGCACCTTGTTTCCTAGGCCCGTGTATTCTGGCTGTGGGAGAAACAGAACCAAGAAGTGGTCACTAGCTTGAAGTTCACGAAGGACAGCACCCCAGACTTGCAAGGTGTTGTCATCATCACTGAATCTTCATTGTCCTTTCCAATGTCCCCTAAGGCCAGATGCTTTTGGGTAATGGGGTACATAGTAAAGACAGTAGCATATGAACTTCAGCCCATTGCCTTACTTCTTCAGGCATTAAAGGACTTTGTCAGGAGGAATATTATGTGGGATAGCATGATGACGAATTCACATACGGCATTGCTGAAAGGAGCCAGGCAGGAGGGGCAGACATCTGAAATAAGCTCCCTTCCCACCCTCAGTGAAAACAAACCGCTGCTCCCTGGAGGCCCAGTGATCAGCCACCAAGTGGCAAGCTAGTCCCCTTGAAGCATGGTACTGTGTTATTTCAGGGTAGGTCGCTCCGCTGGCAAATCAGATACTCAGCAATGGTGATAGTCTATGTCACCCTTGGTGAGGGGAGGTTTAGGCTTGGTCAGCACAAGCCTGGCTGCCAACCTTGGCCTCATGGACACTGTGTTCATGAATTCATTGAGCAAGGACTGGGGTGGCTAGAGAGAAAGAGACTAGCTGGCATTCATGGAATAGGTGACATCCATTAATTGTGAAGCTCCTTTAGTGAGAATATCTTTGGACACAGATATTCTCATACTCAGAGCACATTCTGAGACGCTCATTCACATGCCTCTTCCCCAGAATGACTTTCATTCAGCAAATATTTTACTGCATGCCATTCGTGTGCCAGGTACTGCTATAGGAACAGGGGACTTAACAGTGAAGATGAGAGTAAAAAATTCCTATCCCTATGGAGCTTACATTCTAGCCGGACTAAGGAAACAGGCAAAAAAGGATGAATAAACTACATAGTACATTAGATTGTATTGATTGCTACAGAGAAACAAAAAAAAGGAAGGAAGATAGGGTTGGGGGGAGTGCAGTTTTAAACAGTGTCTAGGAAAGATGGCACTAAGAAGGTGACAGTTGAGTAATGACCCAAAGGAGTTGGGAGGATGAGCCATGTGACTCGGGTGGAAAAGCATATCGGATGGCAGAAACAGCATGTGCGAAGGCCCTCAGATAGGAAATATGCCTGGAATGTTCTAGAACCGGCAGACACCAGCATGGCTGAAGCAGATTGAGTGAGGAACATGAGAGCAGTGGGAATCGAGGTGAGTGTGTGAACATGGGGCAAGATGTGAAAAGCATCGTTCCGTTCAGTAGCTGCTCCCCATAGCTCCACCGCCCCCCATCCACCCCGCTCTAATCTACAGTGGTATTCTTATGAGTTTCCTGGGTTTAGTGTTAGCTTGCAGGTAATATATGATATTTACTTTAGGTGTATCTTGCATACTACAGTTTGTGAACCCTTCTGAAAATCTTTTTGTTTTAATAGGTGAGTTGAGTCCATTTGCATTTATTAATGTGACATATTTAGGTTGTCATGAATGTTAGGCTCTTATTTTAAAAACTTTTCATGATGTAATGTTTTCTTGCTCTGTTTTTGTTTCTGTTCTAAAACTTGTACCTGGGATTTGTTTTAATCAGGTATGGTAAGTTAACAGACATGAGACAACTGCTTTTGGAAAGCATTAATTACATTTACTAAGAGAAGGGGACATACCATGCCACAAAGGGCCACATGGGGAAGCACCCTGGTTGGTCAGGAGGCAAGAGTGAGGGGGAACCCTAGGCCTTTATTGCTATAGTTGTGGGAAGTTTTTAGGTGGGGATGTCCCCTATTGGAGAGGAAGTGAAACACAAATGCTGGGGATTGTGGTTGGAGGCTTTGTTAGTTGCAAAAGCTAGGATCACAGAGGAGATGTAAACAATTTTGGCTGCTAGTTCGGCCTTCTGATTAATGGAGACCAAATGGACAACACAATATGGAAGAAAACCAGAAGAGATTCCTCTGATAATTTATTATCTTTTTCCCTATAACTTTCTATGTTACAACCTTTGACTTTTAAACAGTATTTATTATTTTCTTCTTTGAACACAATGTAGTATATTTATACTCTATGAATATATACACTATCCTACTATATACTATATATGTATACTATATATATACTATGTACTATATGAATACAGCATACAAATATTTATACTATGAGTACAGAATATTAAGTATGTAATAATGTATAGCGTATATATAGTATACTACATTCGTAGTATAAAGATATATAGTGTGTGAGCATACTATTTATGTAGTACATATCCTTGTCCTTTCTCATCTGCCACCTTATTTTGTTTGTTATCTTGAGTTTTTTGTGAAATATGATTTTAATTCTATTAATAGATTTATCAACTATATGTACCTTTTACGCCTCCACCCCAGCCTTTAAAGATGAAGATATCATATTTACACTATTTACCTTCTCCCTCCTTCCTTTTTTTCAAAGTCAGGACTTAGTATTTACATTCTGTTCTATGACAATTATCCTCACACTTATCTTAGTTTTTATCTTACAGTTAAACATTCAATGTACATTGCCAGTTTTTCCTCCTGTTCATCTAGTTTGCTATAAGCGGTCTTTTAGTAGATTCTACAAGAATGGCTCACTTTCTGAGTTCTTGTATGTTAGGAAGTGTTTGTTGCCTTTATATACAAATGGTATTTGTCTGGCAGTCTAGTACCATTTGAACACTCTCATAACAAATGAGAAAGTTTGGCTTTATTGGTCTTGCCTCACTAAAGCAAAACCCAAAAACTTCCCTAGCTTTCTATGGAAGGGCATATAACCTAGCTTTCTTCAATCAGATGTTTCTGAGATTTCTGTTTCAGATGCAGCAACTTGAGGAGACCCCATGAAGAACTCTTTGTTGCTCTTTTGGTGTGGGTGGGGACATTGTTTCTGCCTTTCCCCAGGGGCAGTCATTTCCCAGTGTCCTTGGCACAGAAGTGACATCAATGGGCCATAGAGGCCCAGCACTTCCCTCTAGTGCATTGTGTGGCAGTACAGTGATAATGGATGGCTTCCTCTTCAGATCAATTCTTTCTTTTTTTTAAGATTTTATTTATTTATTTGACAGAGAGAGACAGCGAGAGAGGAAACACAAGCAGGGGGCAGCTGGAGAGGGAGAAGCAGGCTTCCCGCGGAGCAGGGAGCCCGATGCAGGGCTCAATCCCAGGACCCTGGGATCATGACCTGAGCAGAAGGCAGATGATTAACCAACTGAGCCACCCAGGCGCCCCGTTCTCTTCAGGTCAGTTCTAAGGCATGATATTAGAAAGTGCTCCTCGAAGCTTAGCCTTTTGGTTTGCCAGTCTTCCAACAATTCTGTGAGCTAACCAAAATTCTTTAAAAAAAACCAAAAAACTTATCATTTTCCTACTTAATCAAGTCAGTCAGTTTATATTGTTTGCAACCGAGATGCTGCAAACCATAACCAAATGGGCCATATCTGACCCATTACCTACTATTAAATGGTTTTTAAAAATTAAGAATATTTAGTATTCTTAACATGAAATTTTTAGAAATTCAGATTTCATTATTCATGAATAAAATTGTATTGGAACACAACCACACCCATTTATTTATTATCTATAGCTGCTTTAGAGCTAAATGACAGAGTTGAGTATTTGTGACAGAGACCATATAGCCCAGAAAGCCTAAAATTTTCACTCTCTGGCCCTTTACAGAAAAAGTGTGACTCTTGGTTTGCAATTAAGAAACTTGACTGAAACATCTGGGTATAAAGTTCTTTCTTAAAACTCTTGTAGGCATTGCTCCATTGTTTTACTGATGAATATTGCTTTGGAGAAATTTGAGAACAGCCAGATTTTTTTTCTCCTTCAAGGTGGCTTATCTGTGTGACTTCTCATTCAACCTCTCTTCGTCTATTTCTTGTGCTCCAGCAAGACCCTGAGAAGCTGCTGTTGCCAACCTGTGTGACATAGCCACACTATTGTGAACGGGGTTTTCCTTTTTGCCCCAAAAGGTGTGTAAAGTATATTTTAATTAAGAAATACGCTTTGTTGGTTTCTTCTACAGTATTCACCACCAGGCATCATCTCAGCCTCTTCCCTCTTGTAAGGCTGCCTGGGTCATCCTGATAGCTTTTGGCAGCTCTTCCTAGTGTGTTGGGGTTTGAGAATTCAGTTGTCTTCTAGTTCACAGAAAATGGACTATATATTTTTATTTTTCAGTTTCCTTATTGGTTTTGGGCAACTTCACAGGAGAGAAAGGGGAGAATGCCTCCATCTGTTGCTAGAAAACGTTTTTATTCTCTTGAAATTTTTCATATTCTTAAATCAAGTTGCTTACCTACTTTGGTTAAGTTCTGTGTCATCATTTATAAGGGCTATAATCACCCACTGTATGTGTATTGACTTCATAGGGGTATGTGTCAGAATCTGTTTTACCTGTTGGGGCAGCAGCAGCAGAATAAAGCGAAGTCTTTGTCCTTACAAAATGAGACAAAAGATGTGTCTTGGTCCAGAATAGTGGAACTGGAAGTAATTAAAAGTGCTGAATTTGTTGATGGACTAATATGAGGATAAGAGGGGGGAAAAAAAGAGGTAAAGATAACACCAATATTTTTGGCATGAGAAACCACCAGGATAGTTATTAAATATTATAAAATTTCAGAATACCTGGGAAAAGGGAAGATCCAAGTACCTTCTCAAGAAGAAAAAAAAGATCATGTGCCAAGAATAAAAATCATAATGGCCTTGAATTTCTAAACAGAAACACCGAAAACTAAAAACAATAGAGCAACATCTATTTTTAGTTTTACAAACTAAAATTCTATGCCCAAACTATCAATCCAGGGGTAAGGGTAGAATTTGCCATGTGAACTCTTTCTCAGGAAGCTACTAGAAGATGGGTTCTACCAAAAGGAGGCAGGGAAACAAGAAAGAGGAAGACATAAAAGTCAGGAAATGGGACAGAAAATGAGAAGTCCCAAAATGACAGCTGTGTAATTCAGACTGGAAAACGCTAGAGAAATCCAGGAGAGAGGTCTCCAAGAAATTAAAATAGACTATTTGATTTGTTTGCATGTTCTGAGAGGAGACACAGACTTGCAGTGGAGCCTTTGGGCCATATTAGTGGTAGATACAGAGAAAGCTAAGTAGTTGAAAAATTAATTATTAACTCTAAGGAAAACAAAAGTCCAGTACAAGAAAGGAGATGAGTAATATTCAATAGTCATAATAATGTTGAGGCTATAGATTTAACATAAGATCATGACATATAACTAAATTTAACATAAACACAAACAATGAATCATGGAACACAACATCAAAAACTAATGATGTAATGTATGGTGATTAACATAACAATAAAATTTTTAAAAATTTTTAACATAAAATCATGACATACAACTAAATTGGAACAAAATGGGAAAGTGTGTGTGTGTGTGTGTGTGTGTGTGTGTGTGTGTGGGCATGCAGAAGGGTTTAGGAGAAGAGCATTCTCACCTCTCACCTTCTGTGTAGTAAGTTAATGAGGCTGCTTGGTTTTAATATAAGCCTTGCACAGCTATTGACTTAAAACAGGTACATATTTAACTTCAGTAATGGAACATAATATTTTAAATTTTTTTTCAGTAGCTAAGATGTTAAATATGTCAATATAAAATATTTCCAATTTTTTTTGGAATTGAAAGTTGGTTTTAATTTATTTCTGAAGGATATTCAGTATTTGTATGTCAGAACTCTTTAAACATTAAGATGTAACTGCAAATACCCAGATGAACATTTAATAAAAAAACTATAAAGTATTTATAAGAATAAAAGAGGTCAAAAATAAAACTATGAAAATATATATCATTTAAAAATCTAAACAATTTATTTTTAATCTTTCAGAAAAGCTGTAAATATAAAGCACGTGATTTTATCACTTCTTAAATACCACTCTTTTCCTATTACATTACTTTTAGGATGTCATTTCCTAGAGAATATTCTTTTTTTTAAAAAACGTATTCTTTATTACCAAGATGGTTTTAACCGGAGGTGCTGGTTTGGTAGTCCTTTTACATAGTTTGAAGCTGGTAAACCTTTGGGCCTTTTTTTAAGAGGTAACCTTGGTCATTTAATGATCCAATAAAATTTTCAAAATCAGCAACCTGGAATAAAATATCAAAAAACAGCCCATTAAGTAATATGCAAAAATATTATTTATAAAATGAATCTCTCAAACAGAAATATACAATTCTCAAGTTTCTTGGGCAAATAAATTTATTTGTATTTCCTCATAGAGAAAACTGCTAACATATGAGCTTTCAATTCTTTTTTTTTTTTTTAAGATTTTATTTATTTATTAGAGATCGAGTGAGGGAGAAACAGCATGAGAGGGGAGAGAGTCAGAGGGAGAAGCAGGCTCCCCACTGAGCTGGGAGCCCGATGTGGGACTCGATCCCAGGACTCCGGGATCATGACCTGAGCCGAAGGCAGTCGCTTAACCAACTGAGCCACCCAGGTGCCCATGAGCTTTCAATTCTATTATGAGATTCTATTCGATTAGCTAAGCTAATAAAAAATAAAAACTCCAGTATCTAGAATATTTTTTAAAAAGATTTTATTTATTAGAGAGAGAGTGAGCGAGAGAGAGCACAAGCTGGGGGAGAGGCAGAGGGAGAGGGAGAAGCAGACTCCCCGCTGAGCAGGGAGCCTGATATGGGGCTTGATCCCAGGGCCCCGGGATCATGACCTGAGCCAAAGGCAGATGCTTAACTGACTGAACCACCCAGGCGCCCCCAGAGTATTTTATATTTGTTTTAGATTAGCTTCAAAACAAAAATTAGACTAGCTTCAAATCTGAAATGAAGTGGGCAATTTTCCATATAAACTATGTGCTTAAAGTTGTATTACATTCCAATTTCACTAAAACTTTTAAGTAGGTAGAGAAGGTGGAATCATGTCTATTTAACAAATGAGGAAACTGAGATTCAAAGATGTTAAGATGACTTGCCCACAAGGGATTGTCAGAGAAACATGGAAAGTGAGTCTTGCTAGGTTTCTCCCAACTGTCAAGATACTAAAAAAGGGTAGGTATGTATTTTAGATAGAAACTTTTTTTTTTTTAAAGCTCTGAGCAGCTCATTTCATAGCTTAAATAGAGAAAATAAGCTTATATTTTGAAATACTCCAAAAAAGCCTCTTCCATTTTTTTATCCAAATCTTTTATTACTTTTTCAATCTCCATTTTATTTTTTTAATTTTAATTCCAGTAATAGGTGTTATGTTCATTTCAGGTGTACAATAGTGTGATTCAACAATTCCACATATTATTCAGTGTTCCTCATGATAAGTGTAGTTTTGTTTAAAGATTTCTTTTTATCTTTTTCTAAAGATTTACTTATTTGAGAGGGAACACACATGTGATCAAGCACGTACGGGGGTGGGTGGGACAGAGGGAAAGAGGGAGAGAGAATCTCAAGCAGACACACTCCCTGCTGAGTGCAGAGCCCAACTCAGGGCTCAGTCTCAACACCCTGAGATCATGGCCTGAGCCAAATCAAGAGTGAGATGCTTAACCGACTGAGCCACCCAGGCACACCTAAAGATTTTATTTAAGTAATCTCTACACCCAGGTGTGGGGCTTGAACTTGCAATGCTGAGATCAAGACTTGCATGCCCCACTGACTGAGTCAACCAGGTATCCTTGATAAAGTGTACTTTTAATCCCCTTCATCTATTTCACCCATCCCCTCCCCCACCTCCCTCTGGTAACCATCTGTTCTCTATAGTTAGGAGTTTGTTTTTGGTTTGTCTTTCTCTCCGTTTTTTTTTTTTTTAAGATTTTTATTTATTTATTTGAGAGAGAGATAGCAGAGAGGGAGAAGCAGACTTCTGCGGGGCTCGATCCCAGGACCCTGAGATCATGACCCGAGCTGAAGGCAGATGCCCAACCGACTGAGCCACCCAGGCGCCCCTTGTTCGTTTGTTTTGTTTCTAAAATTCCATATATGAGTGAAATCATATGGTATTTGTCTTTCTCTGACTTATTTCACTTAGCATTATACTCTCTAGCTCCATCCACGTTGTTGCAAATGGCAAGATTTCATTCTTTTTTATGGCTGAGTAATATTCCAGTGTGTGAGTGTGTGTACTGCATCTTCTTTATCCATTCATCTATTGATGGACACTTAGGTTGCTTCCATAATAATGCTGCGATAAACACGAGTGCATATGACTTTGAATTAGTGTTTTTGTATTCTTTGGGTAAGTGCACAGTAGTGTGATTGCTGGATTACTGGGTAATTCTGTTTTAATTTTTTGAGGAACTTTTGTACTATTTTCCACAGTCATCCAAATCTTTTGATATTTAAGAGTTCTATATTTAATAAAGACCTCATGAGACTGTCATTAAAAGATTAAGTATTTGGTTTATCATACCTGAATGTTTAGCTCTTTGGCAATCTGCCGAAGTTGTTGAAATTGAAATAAATTATTGTAAGTTCTTTCAGCAATGTTGTTGAGAGCAGAAATAAATCTTTTTGCTGTTGACCTGTTGCTCATTCCAGAACCGTGCTGGGATCGCTCAAAATCTAGGTTTCCAAATTCATCAGAATAAGTTCCTAGCATGCTTAATGAGAGAAGAGAAAAACAAAGTTACCCAATGTGGCATGGCTATAAAATTTTTGTCCCAGGTTATAAGAAGAAAAATGTGTAACCAACCATGAGGCTCATGTAGCAAAGATTTAAACATGTACTGATTGAATGGCCACCATGAAATTCACTATGGTATGAACTATGTGGCGATAAAAACATTGGTGGACAGTTACCATTTTTAAGAAACTTATACATTTGAGAAGAGAAAAGCATAAGAATACAAAGTTGATAAACTATGATATAAATACCTGGAACATTCTTTTTGATTCATACAAAAAAGAAATCCTAAACATAGTAAATTTAGGCTTTAGAGGATAAGGATATGTTCCCAGCTCCTAGTGCAGCACCTGACAAATGAAAGATGTTTAAAAATACTGTGGGAATGAACTAGAAGGATTCTGCTGATTTGCTGTAATGATGGCTAAATATGAAAGGATCCACCTATTATTTCCAGTTCTCTGGTGCTTCCTCTTATTTTCACAGTATCATCAAAGAAAGACATATGTACTTTATAGTAGATTTTAGCCAGAAGTCTGAAAACACCAGAGATACAATTAGCCATCATCTGTAATCCAGCTCTATGGCTGATTCCCTGCCTGTACAATGGAACAGATATAATCTCACAGCAAGGTTTACAGGCAAAATGTTATTTAAATCAGGAATTGGTTAATCAAATATAAATTGGTCACCTGCCAGGCAGCAGACTTGTAGCGGTGAATAAAACAGATGTAATTCCTGCCCTTAAGGAGCTTATAGCAGTGAGTTTACATGGTTACTAAAACATAGCTTCATTTTGTTCCCTGAATAATAAGAGCCTACATGAAAGAGAAAGCTCTACAAATAGGAATGAGTCATCCAGATAAGACTGTAATAAATAAATGTAATATAATTAAATATAATGAATGAGAGCTTATTTCTCATAAGATACTTTTCAAAAATGCTTTAAGCCACTATGTTAATTAACAACTTATGTTTACCTTAATTATATTTAATCACCATATGCTATCCCATTTAGTCCAACAATCCTCTGATTTAGGGACTATTATTCCCATTTTACAGATGAAGCAAAGTCTAGTAAGGGAAGTGACTTGCCAAAAGTTACACAGCCAATGAGTGGAATATCTGGAATCTGAATGTGAGCGATATGGCTTCAGATGTGAAGATTTATAAATGTCTGAGCCAAAAAGAGAAAAAACTCAATTATCTTTTCCTGAAAGAGAAAAAACTCAATCATCTTTTATCTTTGAAGGTGGTTCTATTCTCCTGTACTTCTAGTATATTTTTAATTTTAAAGAAAACTTATGTGAACTTTTTCCCATAACATTTAGTTTAATTCAAAAACTCAAGAGAGGGAAACTGAAATGGAAGAGTTAGTGAATGAAAAATGACTACTACGGTCAACTTATCAATGCAGTACATTTACTGAGGGCATACTGTGTGCTAGGTATGATCCTGGACCCTGAAAGTACACTGGTAAATATGACAGATAAGGTCCCTGCTCTTACAGAGTATAGACTAAGGTCAGAAAGCATGGTAAGTATAACAAAACCAGATAATTCACAATCTAGTCTCAACATGTTTAACTGGGTCTTGAAATATACTATGGAAATAACAGCAGGTAATTCCAACCACTAGGCTGGAATTCCAGCCTATTCTCGTTATCTGAAAATTTTTATGAAAGCCAGTAAAGCACATTCAATTCACGGAAACCAACTGGTAATCTCACATAGGTACTGTTTATGGTTAACAACAAGACATGTTTTTTCAGGAGCACAGAAGTAAACTGACAGCCGAAAGCTAATTCAGAGTTACCAGCAAGGCAATTTTGAGCAGTAGAAACAAAGTTCTCCAAGAAATGCTAAAGAGCTCCTCTTGGATGGAAAAGTACATGTAAACACTGTCTGACATGAAGATTCAAACATGCAGAACCAATTATAAATGAGCAATATACCATTTTTATTGAAAAGGTTTAAAGAGTAATTTATCTTAAGTGTAACGCTCAGATATGAGAACAAATCAGACCAGTGGACTTATTGTGGAGAAATACCAGATAGCTGCTTGAGGCAATGTCTGGGGTCTGAGGCCTATGGAAACTAAGTAAGGGTAAAGCCTCAAAAACAATGTTACAGGTAAGACACGGTGACAGGGTAATTTGATCCTTGATTCGCTCGATAGCCAAAAGTCTAGGAAGAGAAGCACATGACACTGTTCAGTAGAGCCAGGCACCAGAAGGCCCAAAGGGTGAAAGATCATTAAATGGAAAAGGAAATGTTAGCTCCACCCCCACAGGTGGAGAGTTTTAGAGCAAGATGCTCAGAAGGACTGTAAACAAAGAGGCAACTTTTTGTCATTAAATGAGAAATCCCTACTGTTGGCCCTCATTTTTAATTGGGGAAAAAAGTCAGAACCCAGATTTTCTGGAATTTTGGTTAGATTCACTGACTTAGTTTTCTAGTGAAAAAAGGATCTCTGTTAGGGCAAGCTCTAGGTTTCTTACTGGTCTGGTCTACCAGAAGTCAGGCAGACAACTGGTATTTGTAGCCATTCTTCTATGTCACGTGCTAGTACACTGAACCTCTCGCAGCACGTTGTAGGAGACAGTCTAGTAATTCCTAGACTATCTGGTTGCTTACAAATGGCAACTGGAGAGTCTCCAATATAATGAAGTCAGTTGGAGAGGGAATGAAGCCAGCTTGGTAAAAATTTCATCTACAAGATCCCTCAAACCGAGTAATGAATCATGTAAAAGAGAAAAGGACAGTCCAAACACTGTGTAATATTAAACCAATACAACAGACAAAAGATAATATGTTAGGAATTGGTCGAAAGGGTTACTAGTCAGTAAGTACTAATGATTTTACCCATTATGAAGTTGTTGCTTTTGAGCATTCTCAAAATATGTATTTTTTTTTAAGATTTTATTTATTTGACAGAGACACAGTGAGAGAGGGAACATGAGCAGGGGGAGTGCGAGAGGGAGAAGCAGGCCAGGGAGCCCGATGTGGGGCTCGATCCCAGGGCCCTGAGATCATGACCTGAGCCGAAGGCAGACGCCTAATGCCTAAGCCACCCAGGTGCCCCAAAATATGTATTTTTTAATTGATTTTAGAACTATGTGAATGTATTACCCATTCAAAAAAACATTTTTAATATTATTTATACAAATATTTTATTTTTTTTAAAGATTTTATTTATTTATTTGACAGAGACAGAGACAGTGAGAGAGGGAACACAAGCAGGGGGAGTGGGAGAGGGAGAAGCAGGCTTCCCGCTAAGCATGGAGCCCGATGTGGGGCTCGATCCCAGAACCCTGGGATCATGACCTGAGCCGAAGGCAGACGACTAACGACTGAGCCACCCAGGCGCCCCTACACAAATATTTTAAACCAAGAAAGTATAGTTTGTTCAGAGAATCAAATGGGCAAGGTAAAAATAATTTTGCTTGGCCTAATATATAATTTGAGATGAAAAGATAACTGGTATTTCATTTAAAACAGCATTTAAAATTTAATCTTACCTATATTTCATAACTTCAACTATATCGTCAGCATCTTCTTTGGTTGCTTCCTCTCTTAATTCCAACCTTGCTCGGGCCTTTGAAAGGAAACAAGCATTTTTAGATAACAAAAGTAAGTATATTTACATAGCTTGAGCAGGATATAATACGTTGAAGCCTATTTCATTTATTCATTTTACACAAAAAGTGATTTTGGGGGGAGGGAGACTAATATGAGAAGTAAGAATAAAATTATTGGAAAACTTGAGTATGAAAACACTCATTTAAAATATGGATGAAAACCTGTTTGTATCTACTAACATATCTCTTTCTGAGTGTTCATTTCAGAAAATTTGATTATGAAATACACTTGGTTTTTCTTTGCTTTTACTTTCAGGAGATCATGCCTAACCAATTTGTTAAAACAACATAGAAGGATAATCTGATTTTAAACGCAAAAAGCCCAAACTCCAGCTAATTTTAACTGCCAGAGTTCTCTTAGCATTCCAAACCTGTGAATAAATGTTACTGCTGTTAGAAAAATAGGTACTATTGTTATGGACTTGTCATGTATCAAATCAAATACTGACACATTCCATGTTTCCATATATTCAACTTAAAATCTTAGACTCCTTAATTAACCTAACCACTTGCCACACTCCAGGAGTCTTAAATGTCAATAAAAGGGGGGGAAAAAGTTGCATGGTATGTAACTGGTCCTGTGCCTAGAAAGAAGTGGCTATACTTTGATTGGTTATGATACAGATATGACCATTTTTAAAAATTTTATGCATCCATTTATAATGTCTCTTAGTTGCAAGAAAAATCAATTACGCAGGAAAAAGAGAAATCGTATCACCTCTTGCCCCCATTTATAAGTCAAAAAAGCATGAACTTAAAATAAACCTCTGTTAGACGAATCAGAGATTCCAACTGTCTAGTGGTGATGGGTGAGCTATTTAACCGCTGGCTCTGTTTCCGAAGCTCAAGGTAAAAATCTTGAAGAATCTGAGCAGCTTCTGTGGATAGCCTTGGATAGACATACTGCCGAGCATAACCAATGTACTTTCTCAACAGCTGGTGGGGAATTAGATCTATTGTTTCTCCAGGAACTACCTAAAGCATGATAAAAAGGCCCAAGATTATAAGGATAGCAAATAAAATCTTTCTGTTAAAATAACTTGAGATACATAAAAAATTCTAAAAGACTTTCCAAATAAGCCAAACACTGTAGTTCTAGCTCTGAGTATAGTTGGCTTAGATTATTTCAAATGAAGTTTACTACTACTGTAATATAAAAGGTTTTGGCATGAAAGTGATATACTACTGCTCTACAATAAGCAACATACTGAACTCTGACATTCAAACAGAACGGAAATGAATGATTAAGAAAGAGAAGCCTACCTTTAATCTTTCTGATAATGGTTTATCAGACACCACTTCAAGTACAGAAGTATTTGAATCCTGACTATTTATGCGAGCTACGGTGGCACTGCTAACAGTTCTCTGCTTTCCCGCTCTTATTGCAATCACATGTTCAGAGAGTAAGTGATCATGATCCTCATTTGGGGTGTCTAACAGGATAAAGACCAAATCAAATCGGGACAGCAGGGCGCTCCCCATTCTAAGAGGCATAAAAGAAGAAACAATGATTGAATCAAAACAAATAGAAAACCATTTACTCACTTGTTTACTATTCAAGTTCCACGTAGAACTTTAAAAAAATATTTAAAAAATAAAGTTTAAGTTAAAGAAACAAGCAGTAACTTTTGGATTTGATACATGCACCAAATCTGGAGAGACACCCTTCAACATGTAAACAAACCATATATGTACCTACCTTTGGTAGGTTGAGGACAAGGCCCCTTCTCACACAATCTTTTTTTTTTTTTTTTAATTTTTATTTGTCAGAAGAAAGAGGAGAGAGCACAAACAGGAAGATGCCAGCAGAGGGAGAAGCAGGCTCCCTACTGAGCAAGGAGCCCAATGCGGGACTCAATCCCAGGACCCCAGGATCATGACCAGAGCCGAAGACAGACGCTTAAAAGTACCTGATGGTGAGCTTCACAATGACTTTGAATTTTAAAACACATGCTATGTGATTCACCAGAGGTTATCTAGTTGGGTGGTTTTAATTTTTTTATGTTTTCTCTCACCAAAACAGTCTCTCAATGCATCTGTGATCACTTAAAAAAAAAAAAGCCCACTTTTTCTTAAAAGTCATTATAATCGGGGTGCCTGGGTGGTTCAGTCAAGCATCCACCTTGATTTCAGCTTAGGTCATGATTTCAGGTTGTGAGATCAAGCCCCGTGTCAGGCTCCATGCTGGGCATGGAGCTTGCTTAATATTCTCTCTCCCTTTTCCCTGCCCCCTCTCTCTCTCAAAAAAAAAAAAAAAAGTCATTATAATCATTATAATAAAAATGCTGTGTTCTAGTCATCTTCCCTGATCCCACCAATCAGATAGTCCTTCTGAGACAAGAAAACTAAAATCCAGAGTGATTAAAGAATTTGGCCAAGGTCCCAAAGCAGGTTTGTGTGCCTCTAAAAACCAGAATCCAAGTCCTTGTTCAATAGGATCTTTCTGATTTTCCCAATAAAACACTTTTTCATTTTACTAAGAAAAACTAATAGATTGACTTTTTTGGTGGTGGTGGCATAGCATCTCCAAGTACAATTGTATATTTTGCTATGTATCATTTTTATAGTAAAGGTACACATTATCATCAAACATTAGGAAATTTTTTTTTCCTCTAGAATTTAAGCTTCCAGTTTTTCACATGAGGCATTCTTTTGTCTTTTTCTCACTTCTGCATCATTTCAATCTATTTCCCCCTTTCTATACCTTTTGTCCAACCTATACAGAACAAATTAGAAGAAAAAGCATACACACATACAAATACAAACTGTTTTTGGAAGTGGGATCATACCCCATTTACAGCAAAGCACAGAGCTATCAGCACACACAGAGCTACTTCCATTTTTATAATTGCTACTTTCCACTGTACAGCCTTGCCATAGTTTAACCACTTCCATATCAAAGGGCATTTTAAGTTGTTCCCAATTTTTGGTTGTGATAAATAATGCCATCATACCCAACCTGTAAACACATCTCTGTGCATTTGTGTGACTATT
This sequence comes from Callorhinus ursinus, assembly GCF_003265705.2. NCBI lineage: Eukaryota > Metazoa > Chordata > Mammalia > Carnivora > Otariidae > Callorhinus > Callorhinus ursinus. The sequence goes on along the minus strand of NW_027397091.1, from coordinate 3,301,042 downwards.
TCTGTGGGTATGATTCCTAAAAGTAGAACTGGCTACAACAAATCGAATGTACATTTAAAATATCAATAAACAGAGGCACCTAGGTGGCTCATTTGGTTAAGTGTCCGACTCTTGATTTTGGCTCAGGTCATGATCTCAGGGTTGTGAAATCGAGCCAAGTCAGGCTCCACACTGGGCATGGAGTCTGCTTGCGATCTCTCTCTCTCCTCCTCCCTTTGCACCCCCCACCACTTGCTCGTGCTTGCTCTCTCAAAAAAAAATAGTAATAAATATGCCAGTTGTCCTTCAGTATGTTAACTTGAATATGTGAGAACCCATTTCCCCAACCCTTTGCCAATAATGATTATTAATATTTAAAATGTTTGCCAATCTAATAGCTATCAATGATACTTCACTGTTTTAATTTGTAGTGCTCAAACACGTTTTTGTACATTTACTGGAACTTATCATTTCTGTGAACCATCATGTCCTCAGTTATCTTTTTCTTAGTGATTTATAAGGCTTCAATATACTAAAGGTATAAATATCTAGAGAGACTTACTTTAAATTCTCAGAAACTGTTTTGGCTTTATTGTAGTGTCCTCCAACTGGATTTGCAGCAGCAATGATGGATGTTCTAGCAGGGAGGCTACAAACCATGCCAGCCTTAGCAAGACTAATACTTTGCTGTTCCATAGCTTCTAACAAGGCTTGATGTTGATTCCCCATCTTATCAAATTCATCTATTCCACAAATACCTACAATCACAGTAAAATAATACAGTTTTCCGTATTGGTCAAGTTCCAAATCTTACAGGATGGAAACTATTTCACCATAAAGAATTATCTGTAATTCGGGGCGCCTGTGTGGCTCAGTCAACTGTTAAGCATCTGCCTTCGGCTCAGGTCATGATCTCAGGGTCCTGGGATCGAGTCCCGCATCGGGCTCCCTGCTCAGGGGGAAGCCTGCTTCTCCCTCTCCCACTCCCCCTGCTTGTGTTCCTATTCTCACTCTCTCTCTCTGTCAAAAGATAAAATTAAAAAAAAAAAGCTTTTAAAAAAAAGAATTATTTGTAGTTATTTCCAGCAGTTAAAATTATAAAATGTCATATGGTTGAGAATGTGTATTTGTTTTACAGCAAATAAAACACTTGTCTTAACTTTTATGTAGTATTTTCTCATTCAGCATTTTCTGTAGGCAAGGCACTGTGTTGTGAGGGCTATAAAAATGAAAATAGGAGAGTGACCCTCAAAAAGCTCAAAGACTTACATTCAAACAGGTGAGATAAGATATATACATATTCAAAAGACAGTGTATCTCAGCAATTACAAGAGATAGGCATAATTACCTAAGATCAGTTTTCTGAGTAAGGAGAGGACAGTTGAGCAAAAACTTCAAGGTGGAAAGGGAACAAGCCTTGCAGACCTGTCTGGGGTAAGGGAAGCACGAGTACAAAAGCCTACTGCAGGAATGTGACGTGCCTGGAGTGCTGGCGGCGTCCCAAGTATAGCAAGAAGGCCACTGTAGCCGGAGAATAAGAGGGGAATAGTAGATAATGAGGCAAAAGAGGTGATGAAAAGGCCAGAATGTGGACCACTGTCAAGCCTTGAGCTTTCACTCTGAGTGGGATAGGGAGCCACTGGAGGGTTCTACGGAGAATAACTTGATCTGAGTTTTAACGGGATCGCTCTGCCTTGTTAAGAACAACAGGAAGGGCAAGGGTGGTCACACGCATTCCAACTATGAGATCACACTACTAATCCACGTAAGAGATGACAGCAGCACTGGAAGAGTCTGGATCCTGGATATATATGGAAGGTAGAGCCCACAATATTTGTTGATAGACTGGATATGGGGTATGAGCAAAAGTCAAGGATGACTGCACATTTTCTGATGTAAGCAAACAGAAGAATGGAATTATCACTGACTGAGATGGGAAAGACTGTAATAGGTTTGAAGGGGAACATCAGGATTTCAGCTTAGGACATGTTAAGTTTGAAGAAGTTATGGAAATGCTGCAATAACAGGCAATAAGAAATATGTGCCTAGAGCTTAAAGAAGATATATAAATTTGGAAATTTTCAGCAAATATGTAGGCAAAGCCATGAGACTAGATAAGATCATCAAGAAGGTAAACATAGACTAAGAAAAAAAAGGTACATTAACGAAGCATCTGGAGGTGCCAACCAGTTAAGGTTGGGGAGATAAAGAACAAGACTGAGAAGGAACAGTCAATGAAATAAGAAGAAAACGAGAAGAGTGTAATGTCCTGGAAACCAAGGAGGTAAAGTATCAAGGAAGAGGGGGGCAAGTGGGGGTACTGAGAGGATCTGGATTCAGAAATGTGAAGGTCACTGGGAAACAAAGGAATGAATGACCTTGACTGGAATCTGGGCACTGCCTGACACATGCATAGGAACATGTTTTTCAATAGGGTTAAAGCATCACCATGAGAAACTTAGGTAGCAAAGCTTAGTTAGAGATCCCTTCTTGCTGAGCCCTCCAACTGGATCTCTTATAAACTGTCAATCAAATCCTGAAAAACATCCAATGAGATGGGTTAAAATACAGCAAAACTTCTAATTATAAAGTAATAGCTCTAAATTCTTATTTTAAGTCCTCAGAGTAAAAGGATAACATTCGCCTTATTTTTAGTTCCAGGGCATCTAGATCTATTCTGGGCTAAGTAATAGTAATGCATTCAGCAAGTATTTACTGTGCACCTATGTATTGGGCAATGTGAATATGGCAGTTAACAGGATGACCAAATCTTCCCACTTAATGTGAAGTTTTAAAACAGGCTTTAAACAAATGATCACAAATATGATGGTTGTTATGAAATGGGAAGTGCAAGAAGCAATCTATACCTATTTGACTTGATTGATTTTTATATATAATTGTGTCTGTAGCAAGAGTCTGAAAATGAATGACAGTAAGTACCAGTTTCAGTTCTGCAGTATAAACTGTATTTCCAGTTATTTTTTCTGGCACTCATTCTCAACTCACTGGTTGATATAGTGCTGTCCAAATGCCTCTTGAACAGAATGTAAAGAAATTAACTGGAAAGGAAAAGGCTTAAAAAAATCCCCAAAGCTCCAGTAGACCTAGAATAATGCATTTAAAACCCTTGGCTCAATTTAAAAATAGAAGCTGTAATTAGGGAAATTAAATGTCGTAAACAGTGGAGAGTTTGGTCTCTTACCTTGATCGCCAAGTACAAGAGCACCCGCTTCCAAAGCAAAATCTCCAGAGGAACTATCTTTTGAAAGAGTTACAGTCAAACCAGAGGCAGTTGTGGTATTACCACAAACATACACACCACGTGGAGCAACGTTGCATACTGCCTAAGGAAACAAAAGGTTTAAAAGAATCAGCCAGTGGTGTCTGGGTGGCGCAGTTGAGCGTCAGGCTCTTGGTTTCAGCTCAGATGGCGATCTCAGGGTCGTGAGATCGGGCCCTGCGTCGGCCTGCGCGCTGGGCATGGAGTCTGGTTGGGATTCTCTCTCTGTCTCCCTTTGGCCCTCACCCACCGCGTGCTCTCTCTCTCTCAAGTCTTTAAAAAATTTTTTTTTAAAAATCAGATAAAGTAAAAGGGAAAAAATAGCTAATAGTGACTGCTCACAAATATCAGCTATATGCCAAGTATTCTTCTAATAGCTTTATTGTACAATCTTTATTACCACAGTTAATAGAAAGGTATTATTACACCCCCATTTTGTGACATAGAAAACCAAGGCCTGCAGAGAGTAACTCACATTGCTGTGAAGGTGTGAAGTGAGGATTCAGTTAAACCCAGGCAGCCTGTCTCTGATGTCTACAGTCATGTGAACACTACACAGTTTCATTTTATGCTTCATTTTCAAGTTCAAACAGAAAAAACATGAGGGCCAATTTTAATTTCAAAGGCTTCAATACTTCTTTATACAGCAGGTAATAAAACGGCTCAATAATGCTCACCTTGTGAGTAAACAAGCTATGGCAGGTCAGAAAAGTGGTTAAATAGCACAAGAATTAAAAGCATGGACCTCCAGAGTCAGGCAGACCTGTTTAAATCTTGCTTTACCGTGTACTGGCTATGCTGCTCTTAGATCTCTCTCAGCCTCAGCTTCCTTATGTTTTGTCACTTATATCCCTGAGGAGTAAGTGAGATCATGTATGTAAAGGCACTTATCTGGTACCTGGCACACACACCCAATGCTAGGCCATTGTGTATGCTATGCACTGCACAACCGCAGGAGGCAGTACTCACGCTATGTCGATAATGCACGCTGGACATGTGCAGTGCCCAACCCAAGTGACCCTATGGTGTCGCGCCTATAAACAGGAGCTATCATTATTTTTGTTATGTGTAATTCCTTATTCGTCTAGGAGGATGATGATGGCTTACTAAAATGGTCAGAGGAAAATAGGATTAAAAATGTAAAGTAAGGGTGCCTGGGTGGCTCAGGTCATGATCCCAGGGTCCTGGGATCAAGCCCCGCATTGGGCTCCCTGCTCAGCGGGAAGCCTGCTTCTCCCTCTCCCACTCCCCCTGCTTGTTTCCTCTCTCATTGTCTCTCTCTCTGTCAAAAAATAAATAAAATCTTAAAAAAAAAAATGCAGGGTGCCTGGGTGGCTCAGTTGGTTAGGCAACTGCCTTCAGCTCAGGTCATAATCCTGGAGTCCTGGGATCGAGTCCCACATCGGGCTCCCTGCTCAGCAGGGAGTCTGCTTCTCCCTCTGACCCTCCTCCCTCTCATGCTGTCTCTCATTCTCTCTCTCAAATAGATAAATAAAATCTTTAAAAAAAATGTAAGTAAACAATTCATAACCGTTAGTGTTAACCTAATTTTTAAAAAACTTTGGTTTAGCAGGGCTGGAAGACTTACATACAATATGCTCCACTGTTTACAACATTTAATTTCCACTAATATTACAGTTTCTATTTTTAAATTAAGTTAAATGGCATTATTCCAGGTCTAAAAAACATGAAAAACTGCCAGTGTCATTTCTTGGTATTAAATTTTTTTCAGTACCATTAAATGTATTTTGAAACCATTATCTGCCAAGACCTATTTCTTAAATTAAAAAGGAGTAAGAGAGAGGTATCTGGGTGGCTCAGTCGGTTGGGCGTCCGACTCTTGATTTTTGGCTCGGGTCATGATCTAGGGGGTCGTGGTATCAAGCCCCACGTCAGGCACTGCACTTGGAGGGGAGTCTGCTTGGGATTCTCTTTCTCCCTCTCCCTCTTCCTCTCCTCCTCCCCCCTGTGCTAGCAGGTGCACGGGTGCACTCTCCTCTCTCAAATTTTTTTTTTAAACTTTTCTTTTTAAAATCTCATTTATTTATTTGAGACAGTGAGCGAGAGACAGCATGATCAGGGGGAGGGGCAGAGGTAGAAGGAGAAGCAGATTCCCCACTCAGCAGGGAGCCCGATGTAGGACTGATCCCCGGACCCTGAGATCATGACCTGAGCTGAAGGCAGACACTTAACTGACGGAGCCACCCAGGCACTCCTAAATAAATAAATCTTAAAAAAAAAAAAAAAAAAAAGAGTAAGAGAAAAATGGAAGTTTTATACACCATAAGCAAAATGTATAAATTCTAAGATTTATTTGTATAGATAATCAGACACTGTGGAGGTTAAACCAGGCTTCTTCCTATAAATACACTAATTCAAAAGTCACACACATATACAACGATATATATATCACATATATAACGAAAGCAGTAACAATTCAGGTCCCCACATGTACCGTCTACATGCACAGTCCGGCTAAGTATCCTGCTTTCATTTTTATAATCAACTGTTTCTGCTACAACTGGGCGCTCTATGGCTCAGTTGTCAGGCTTGTAGTAAGGGCTCAGAACAGAATTTTTTTTTTTAAAGTAGACCCCACTGGTTCAAAGGAACATGGAAACATAGATGAAATGTCAGATTAGGAATTAAAATGATGAGTGGTTTAACAATCAAGCATAGGGGATAAATAATGACTCTGACGTGAAAGACAATGGGTTTATAATGCAATGATGAGGTCAAAGCGGTTCTCAATCCTGGCTGCACCGCACAATCCCCTGTGGAAGGTTGTACACACACAGACACTAGAATCCTAATCCAGAGGCTCTTAATTCAGTTGGACTAGGGCAGGCCCCAGGATTTTCAGAGTTCCAAAGATGATTCTGATATGCAGCCAGAGTTCCAACCCCTGAATAAAGACTCAGTAGCCACAGGACTACAACTTACCAAGGACCCCTGGTCTGGTCACATTTTTCCACACTGGGGGTGGTGGGAAGGAATGGGACACATGGGCATTCTCAGAAAGGACATTATGACTGGCTTACCAGGTGTCACTCCCAGGTAACCACAAGTATTCCAACAAGCAGAACCTCCTAGAGCCATCATAAGTCCTGGTGGGGAGAACCACTAGGCTCCGACTGGCAGAGGCAGAATCTTCTTGGGCACCAACAAGAAGTTGGCCACAGAAGTTGCCTTGCTTTAGAGAGAAGCAGTGGAGATGCACACAGACTGATCTCTTACCTTTATCAGACTATTCCTATAGCTCAATACACTTTATATAGTGTGAAGAGAGAATGCATGACTCTGCTTCCCTGCTCTTTACTTTCTCAAACTATTCTTGTCATAGGTGAAGTCACAACAAAAAAGACTAGCAAAGCTGATACCAAAAAAAAAAAAAAAAAAAGGGTTAGAGAAATGGCGGACATTTCACAATAGTTGACATCTCAACAGACCACCATGTCTGCACAGCCTGTGTAATCTCTTTGGAAGGATGGCCAGACAGAAGTGATGTATTACTCACACAAACCCCAATTCACTTTTACCGTCAGACCAACTATATCCTCTGGCACACAAATACTACATGCTTTGAGAAAATTCACTTGCGAATCAGTCATACACTTCATCAGGAATACATCAAATACTAGATGACTGATTTCCTACCTGTAGCATCTGACTCTTTCCCAAGCCTGGATCTCCAACAACAAGGACATGTGGATCTCCTCGAATCGGAATTCTGTTTTTGTCATCTGCATATTTTTGGCTTCCTCCAAAGAGTGCTAATGCCAAGCCTGCTTTAACAAGCTCAAGTGTGAAAGAAGAGGGAGGAGGAGAAAAACCTCAAAACTGAGAAAGACACAAAGATGACTAGCAAAAAAGGGATGCTTCTCCTTCTATATTTACATTTACTTGAGAATTTTTTTTAAAAGCATGATTGAATTTTACTTTTTTCCCCCCTAAGGAAATTAACTTAAAATACAAACTTCTGTAATGTAAATGATTAAAAGCAAAAACTAGGAAGCACATAAAATCAAAGAAGTATCTTTAAAGTCACTGAATAAAGACCTACTTTGCAAGGCATGAATCTACTCCACAAAACTGGGGAATACTTGCTAGTTTCCGCTTTAACACTTAGTGCCTAAAATCACTTTAAAGGTACCTCATTCCCATTAGCTCAAATTAGTAAGCATCTTGTTCATACAAGGAGCTGTAGTTTGCCTTTCACATCATTCATTTATGGAGAACAATGACATATTAAAATACAAATAAGTGACTAACAAAAATTAGCTATTTTTGCCAACTTTATATATTTTTGGGTAAAGATGAAGTACTTACTTCATGACCAAAAATGACAGGGCAAAGTGAGCTGAAAAACAGAATACAACTTATAAATTCTTATTTATGCTTCATCAATCTATTACAAGATCTACTTTACAACTTGCTTAACTTGCTTTAGCATCAAGAAAAAGGCAAACATAAAATTTACATCACTCAAACAACTCAAAACATTTTATTCAAACAGTAAGTTTCTCAAAATTCTTGGGTAATTCATAAAGGAAAGAATGCTTTAAAAATTGTACCTGTGTAAGGGAGATAAAACTTGTAAAGCATTTTATTTATTTTTTTGAAAGAGAGAGTGAGTGAGCTGGGGCAGGGAGGGGCAGAGAAGAGGGAGAGAGAATCTCAAGCAGGCTCCACACCCAACGTGGGCTCGATCTCAGGACCCTGAGATTATGACCTGAGCCAAAATCAAGAGTTGACTGATTGAGCTATCCAGGTGCCCCTTTGCAAAGCATCTTAAGTAACTATATATAGTGTTGATATATCACCAGCTGGTGATCTCATAATCATGGTCTTCTACTTTAGGCACCATACACTGACTACCACCCCTTCTCACTCCCCCATTCCCTTACCAGTATTTCGGGGGATCACCTCCCAAATAAATGCTTACCCAAATCGTTGCTTCTTAAGAAACCTAAACTAAAACATAACCTGCCACTGTCTTCTCCATTCTCCTTTCATGGTCCTCCACTTGTTATTCTAGCAAAGGTGAACAAACTTTTTCTTAAAAGGCCAGAATAAAAGGCGTCATAAATCTTTTCAGTTTTACCGTCTGGGTCACAACTACTCAACTTATGTGAAAGCAATTATGTGATGAATGGATGGCACTGTGTTCAAATAAAATTTTATTTACAAAACCAGGCAGCCTGACTAATTTGCCAACCCCTACAAGATTAACAAATGGACAACCATGAAAAATTCTAGTTTTAATGTTGAAATCACAAATACAGAACTAAAGGGTAAAAGCAACCTGTGAGAAGAAAACCTTTCTAGTATGGCAGAAAGACCACTGCAAAGGTTCGTTCTTATTCAAAATGGGTAAGAGGAACCAATCAAAGAGGTGTTTTGATCTTCAACCAAGTGGCTCCTCCCCACCTGCTCACAGCCCACTCACCACACTGTCCCTGATCCACAGATTACACCCTCACTCTAGCTCAGAGTACCCCTTCTCCCAGGGTAGGTCTGGATGGCTATCTATTCAGAAGTCTCTGAGGGTTTAAGGACAAACACCCCCCTGAGGAACTCTATACTTTTCTCAGCTGACTCTAACATATTAAAGGGAGAAAGAGTCAAATTCTCTTAGTGCCCTAAGCCTAACTAAGGAAAACACAACATGGTTAAGTGTTCTTTTTTTTTTTTTTTTTAAGATTTTCTTTCTTTGTCAGAGACAGAGTACAAGCAGGGGGAGCGGCAGGCGGAGAAGCAGGCTCCCTGCTGAGCAGGGAGCCCGATGCAGGACTCGATCCCAGGACCCCTGGATCATGACCTGAGCCAAAGGCTGATGTTTAACCGACTGAGCCACCCAGGCGTCCCCAGGGTTAAGTGTTCTAATACAACACATTTCAAAACCTCAGTCTTTACTACTGTTAGGTACATCTATTTTTCAGTCTCTCTCGTTTTCCTCTATTTCTTCAAAATTACCCAAAAAATTGTTTAAAAGTTTTTAAAATAACAGCATGCTGTGTTAATTATGTTAAATACATTATAAAATTTCATGTAATCCTTGGAACAATCTGAGGCAGGAATTATTTCTAAGATGAGAAAAATGAAGGAGGTAATAAGTAACATGCTTCCAACCATACTGGAAGTGTTTGAAGTGGGATTCTAACTTAGATTTAGTGAAAATTAAAAACAAAAAAACTAAAAAATAAAAACAGCTCTTAACCACGAAAGCAAAAATTGCCTCTACTTTGCTTCTTCTCTACTGCATGACAATAACGTGGAAATAAAAGAGTATTATGGGGCGCCTGGGTGGCTCAGTTGGTTAAGTGACTGCCTTCGGCTCAGGTCATGATCCTGGAGTCCCTGGATCGAGTCCCTGGATCGAGTCCCGCATCGGGCTCCCTGCTCGGCAGGGAGTCTGCTTCTCCCTCTGACCCTCCCCCCTCTCATGTGCTCTCTCTCTCTCTCTCTCTCATTCTCTCTGTCTCAAATAAATAAATAAAATCTTTAAAAATAAAAAATAAAAAAAATAAAAGAGTATTATGAAATACTTCCATGTGAATCTCTTGCTCTCTTTTTTAATATTTTATTTATTTATTTGTCAGAGAGAAAGAGAGAGAGCACAAGCAGGGGGAGTGGCAGGCAGAGGGAGAAGCAGGCTCCCCACTGAGCAAGGAGCCCAATGTGGGACTCATCCCAGGACCCTGGGATCATGACCTGAGCTGAAGGTAGATGCTTAACCAACTGAGCCACCCAGGCGTCCCTCTCTTTCTTGCTCTTTAAAAATAAACAACCTCCTACATACAACCAATTGAAATGACTGGAATTCACAGTCCCATCACTACTTCTGCTGAGTAACCAACTTCAATTGTGAGATAGTAAATTTTCTTTATGGATTAAACTAGAGATCAACAAACTTTTCCATAGAGGTACAGACAGTAAATATCTGTGAGCCATTCCCTGTTGCAACTACTCAGTTCTACCACTGCAGCTGGAAAGGAACAGTCACTATATAAATGAATGATTATGGCTGTGTTCCAGTAAGTTTATTTACAGGAAGTGAAATTTGAATTTTATGTAATTCTGTGTGTCATTTAATAGTCTTTTTTTTTCAGCCATTAAAAAATGTAAAAACCATTCCTAGCTTATGGGCCATATAAAAATGGGCAGTTAGTTGGATTTGACCTGTGAACTGTAATTTGCAACCATTTTGACTAGTTTTTGTTACTTGTAGCCAAGAGCACTGCATATACATAGTAAAACTTCAGATAATCTCATACATACTTGACAATGAGTTTAAACAGGTTTTCTTCAGCTTGAATCTCTTGGATGGCATAAAGGTCTTTAAGTGAGAACTCCATCAATGCTCCATGCTTACACCCATCCTCAGAAGTCTTTGTTTTCTGTCCTTTGCTATTACTAACAGAATTTGCTTCAATGTACAAAAGGAACATGCATTTGTCATTCTTATTGCGAGAACCTGTAAATTTCAAAGTATGAAATACAGTAATTGGTATTTCATTTTCTCTACAAAGATTCGAATGGAATGAAAAACAAAGGCACAATAAGCTACAAATAAACCTTTATTTTAAAGGAAAAGTTTCACCCATGTAAGAAACAAGGAATTCCCTTATTAGTGGAGATTCAAAAGAACCTTGAAAGAAGATGAATGCTGACAAATTAATAAGAAACAATCAAAATGAGAAAAGAGTTATATAATACCTTCTTCAGCATTTGAGACTTTGACAACTCCAGTAATAGTCACTGTGTCTCCTGGGACACAGCTATCCACAAGATCGTGAACAAGTTCACACTCTATCGTTCGTGGAATCCGACCTGCTTCTCGCTGATCATCAGACATTAGCTCCTGGATTCTAAAAAGTTAAACAATTTTCAATCAGTACATATACTGACTTCAATTTCTTCAACATGTCAACTATTCAGGATCCACAAAGTACTGAGGAAGATAAAGGGCAGGTTAGTGTAAAAAAAAAAAGTTCAATGGTGTATCTAATATTACTTCAGCAGTTTGCCATTAAGAATGGCAGGATGAGCATATATGCTTGCCTGCCCCTCTCCAAATGTCCACCAAAATGGTAGTCACCAAATAAGTAAAGAGAAGTTCTAGGGTGTGCAGAGGTGTTATCGATAAGAGCTCTTGAAATTTTAGAAAACAGCAAGTGGGAAAGTACTGATGAATAAAACAAAATAAAGTCCAAAATACACACAGGAAAAAGTTACAAGGAATTAAAGGAAGTGGGAAAGTATTGATGAATAAAACAAAATAAAGTCCAAAATACACACAGGAAAAAGTTACAAGGATCTAAGAGAAGTGGGAGCCTTCTAGGTTGGAGTTGGCAGGAATGAAAAGTAGGGAATTCCTTGTTTCTTACATAGATGAAACTTTTCCTCCTTTCAGTAGATGGCTAAAAGGAAACAGGATAATCAACTAAAGACAAGTCACAGAATAGCTGTTCAGAATTCTTTAGTAGGTGGGTGGATAGGCGGGTAGGTGAAAAATGAGGGCATTCCAGCAAACCAGGCTTTACTGTTTAACAAAAACCAGAGCACTGTTCTAGAGAAATGGATCCATCCACTGTGAGGGGAGCTACAGCATCTAATGAGGGTATTGGAACTCCAAAATAAAGCCTCCTCATTCTGGCATCCAAGGAGCCCAACTCCAATTCAAAACATACTCATATAGCAAAATTTGATAGTCAAAACCTCTACCTTCTTACCAGGGGGCAGGTGTTATGAGGAAATATTCCTACTTACAATATAGCAAAGAAACCTATCCGACCTGGTCCAAATAATTTCTCATTGCTCATCAGACATTTCAGGATGAAATGGCAATAATTCAGGAAAGAGAAGAGCATTAGAAACAAACAAAAAGCTAAGAGTTTTTGAGAAAATCTTACCATCATAAAACAAGAATAAGCGGCTATAAAAAGGTAACTATGGGAAAACAAATGAGATCAGGAAAATTAAAAATATGTATATAAAAATTGAAATCTTGCCATTTGCAACGACGTGGATGGAACTAGAGGGTATTATGCTAAGAGAAATAAGTCAATCAGAGAAAGACAATTATCATATGATCTCACTGATAATGAGGAATTCTTAATCTCAGGAAACAAACTGAGGGTTGCTGCAGTGGTGGTGGGGTGGGAGGGATGGGGTGGCTGGGTGATAGACATTG
>NW_027397091.1:3247628-3288487 GCF_003265705.2 Callorhinus ursinus | reverse complement strand
GGGGAGATGAACCATGAGAGACTATGGACTCTGAGAAATAAACTGAGAATTCTAGAGGGGAGGGGGTGGGGGGGTGGGTAGCCTGGTGATGGGTATAAAAGAGGGAAAGTATTGAATGGAGCACTGGGTGTTATACACAAACAATGGATCATGGAACACTACATCAAAAACTAATGACATAATGTATGGTGATTAACATAATAAAATAAAATTTTAAAAAAGTCAAATATTTATAGGAAGGAAACAAAAAAAAGCCAAAGAAATCTAGAAAATGGCACAGAGAAAGCAAAGGGAGAAAAAAGGTTAAAAGACAGATGAACAATCCAATGGATGTATCTGATAGGAAGCTCAAGTCAGAAAACAGATATTCTAGAGTCCAAGACAACCCCAGAAAAGGACTGGTCACTGTAAAGCAGGATGAAGACACATTTAGATGTACTCCTACTACTTCAGAACACCATAGACAAAAAGATTTCAATAAGTGGGCAAAGCGCTAAACAACAAAGTTACAGTCCAAATATGAAGCACATTAAAATAGGGGACAATGCAAGGGAGTAGAAGAAAAGAGAATTCATTTTGATTTTGACACATGAATCATTTCTTTGAAAACAACAGAAAACAAAACAACACAGTGACATAAATTACATTTCCTTTTCTTGGCATTTGACCATCTTCCTTGTTTCTTTGTTAAAGATGATCATAAAAATATAAATGCCCTTGTTTTTGTTAGATATGACCTATAGATTAAACAAGGAAGACAATTATGACTGGAAGAGAGAAGTAAACCTTGACAATGTAAAATTAACATCATAGCTGAAAGAAGTCTAGCAGTAGAAGGTGGAGAAGTAAAAGCAAGTGCATCGTTTTTAATGTCCTTGGTTCATGGAGAGTGGGTGAGTAAAGAGAGGGAAGACATGAAAGGATGTTATCTAAAGTTATATGTAAGAAGTTGTGGGAACTGTGGCCTACTACACTGATTTTTAAAAACATTTACTTGCATTACCTTAAAACTTTTTTTTTTTTTTGCCATACTCATATTCCAGTTTAATTATATAGCAATTATATAGCATGAGGTTAGAGGCTTAGGGCCTCTCATCTGTCTTCTTTTTACCAACTGAATTAATATCTCCCCCTGCAAGTGCCGCTTGGCTCCCCAATGCCTGGGGGTGGCCACCTGGAGCGCATCTGATGAAGCCAATGGCACATGTATTTTCTCATTCCACAGAGCCATCCAGATGGCTTCCACAGTGACTTTATAAAATTCTGAGTCAATAGGATTTTTGTTGGCATATGATGGGAACCAAGGCTTTAAACCAACTATGGCTTTGAAAGCCCCCCAGTTACCAGGCTGGCATTTGTGATCTGTTCCTGGCTTTTTTTTGTAATTTTAATTCCAGGATGGTAATATACACTGTTATATTAGTTTCAGGTGTACAATATAGTGATGCAACAATTCTATACATGACTCAGTGCTCATCAGGATGAGCCCCTACTTCACCCATCCCCCCATTCACCTCCCCTCTGGTAACCATCTGTTTGTTCCCTATAGTTAAGATAGTTAAGAATCTGTTTTTTGGTTTGTCTCTTTTTCTCTTGATCATTTGTTTTGTTTCTTAAATTCCACATATGAGTGAAATCGTATGGTATTTCTTTCTCTGACTGGCTTATTTCACTTAGCATTATACTCTCTAGATAATTTTTTTTTAAAGACTTATTTATTTATTTGAGAGAGAGAGTGAGAAAGAGCATGAGAGGGGAGAGGGTCAGAGGGAGAAGCAGGCTCCCTGATGAGCTGGAAGCCCGATGTGGGACTAGATCCCAGGACTCCGGGATCATGACCTGAGCCGAAGGCAGTCACTTAACCAACTGAGCCACTCAGGCGCCCCTATACTCTCTAGATCCTCTATGTTGTTGCAAATGGCAAAATCTCATTCATTTTTATGTCTGAGTAACATTCCATTATATTTACATATAAATATATACAGACACCACATCTTCTTTATCCATTCATTTATCAATGGACCCAGGGTGCCACCAATTATTTTATTTTTTATTTTTTTAAACATTTTTTAAAAAGATTTATTTATTTATTTGAGAGAGAGAATGAGATAGAGAGAGAGAGCATGAGAGAGGGGAGGGTCAGAGGAAGAAGCAGACTCCCCGCCGAGCAGGGAGCCTGATGCAGGACTCAATCCCAGGACTCCAGGATCATGACCTGAGCTGAAGGCAGTCGCCTAACCAACTGAGCTACCCAGGCGCCCGTGCCACCAATTATTTTAAATTCTCAAACTTATTTCACAATGGGAATTGAATTGTGGCTTCCCAAAAGATATGTCTGGAAAGTTTCTGTTGAACAATGTTAGCTAATAGCCTTATGGGGTTTCCTTTGTATGTAAATGTTTTCTCTCACTGCTTTTAAAATTCCCTCTTTATCACAATTTTTTTTTTTACCATTTTAATTACTATGTATCTTAGTGGACCTCCGGTTGATTGTCAAGTGCCTTCTGTTCTTCCTATGTCTGTTTCCTTCCCCAGATTTGGTAAGTTTTTGGTTACTATTTCTTCAAGTAAATTTTCTGCCCCCTTTCTCTCTCTTCTCCTTCTGGGATCTCTATAAATGTTATTTTGCTTGACGGTGTTATTACCGAGTTCCCAAAGTCTATTTTTATTTTTTATTATTTTTTCTCTCTCCTGTTCAGCTTTTCATAATCTGCCCTCCAGATCTCTGACCTGTTCTTCTATTCTAGTATTTATTCCCTCTAGTGTATTTTTAATTTCAGTTATTGAGTTCTTCATCTCTGCTTGGCTCTTTTTTGTTTTCTCTTTGTTGAGAGTCTCACTGAGGTCGTCCACCCTTTCCTCAAGTCCAACAAATATCTTTATGACCATTACTTTAAACTCTTATCAGGCATACTATTTATCTCCATTTCATTTAGGTCTCTTGCTGTGATTTTGTCCTGTTTTTTTCACTTGGGACATATTCCTCTGTCTCCTCATTTTGACTAACTCTTTGTGTCTGTTTCTGTATTAGGAAAGTCAGCTATGTCTCCTGCTCTTGAAAGTAGTGGCCTTATGAAGAAGAGGTCCTATAATGCCCTGCAGTACAACGTCTCCTGTTCTTAAGAACTTGGCGCTTCAGGGTTGTCTCCTATGTGTGTTGCATGTGCCCTACTATTATGGCTGAGACATGTTCGTCTTCAGTCCAGTAGTCTACAATGGTTCTCTTTGCCTGTTGTGGTCCGGGTTTGGTCCCTGTGTTGTTAGTGGGCCAGCCTGGGCCACCCTGGGCTTGAGTTGGGTTGGGTCAGGTGTTTGCCAGAGCTGCAGGAGCACCAAATTGCAGGGCTCTCTCCCTGTATTATCCCTTGAGAAACTTCTATTTGTGGGCAGGGCCTACAGTCAGACCAGATGTCTATCCCCAGCTCACTGCTGGGGCCACAGCTGGATTGGTATGAGTGGTTATCTTCCCCTCTCCCCAGGGTAGGAGTCACTTTGGAGTGCTGCTGGCCCATCAGGGCTGCTTGCTCACTTCCACGCTGTGATGCCACTTTGGATGGACTCCTGCAGAACGCAGGGGTGATGTGCACAGTGCCAGGAGGTCCACACCAGCCAGCTGTACAAGGGGAGCTGCAGCCACTGGGAAAACTCCTGCCCTACTTGGAGAGGCTGAGTCCACAGAAAAGCAAGCTAGGTGGAAGGTGGACAGTGTTGCACTGTCCTGGTTCCCACAGGTGTCCCTGTATCTAGGCTGGGGGTCAGGGAAGGGGAGATAGCACCCACCAGCTCTTTTGTTCTTGAAGAAGTCTCCCAGTACATGCTCTGAAATTAATAAACAAATGTCCCTCCTGTATCCCGCAGGCATTTTTCAAACTGCTGCTTCTATGCTATATCTCAGCAGGGCTATTTGTTGTGTTGTCTCTTTAAGGGCAGGGACTCAGTTTTCTCTCACCATCCAGCTCTTCCAGAGCTGAGCCACTGATTTTTAAAGTTTCAGGTGTTAAGCCCAGCTGATTGTAAGAACTCACAAAATGAGGCCCCTCTGGTTTTCAAAGCCAAAGGTTATGGGTATTCACCTTCCCCACGCAGTTTCCCTGTGCCTGGGGTGCCTACTGTGGAGGTCTGCTTCTCTCCCCTCCCCAACAACTGCTGCTGAGTCCCTCCCTCCCACAGTCCCGTGGATCCGTCTGGCTCGCGACCACATCTCCATCTTTCCTATCCTCTTGGATATGGCCTCTTCTCTACATTTAGCTGTGGAGAGTCTGTTCTGCCAGTCTTCACGTCACTTTTGGGGTTATTTATGCTGATATGGGTGTTACCTAGTTGTATCCGTGGGACCAAGTGAGCTTAGGATCCTCCTACTCTGCCATCTTCCCTGGAAGTCTTTAAGATTTCTTTAAATAATAAATATAAGTAAAATCACTGAATGTTAAAATAATAACTTTGGAATACATTCCTTATACATCTGTATTAGCCTCTCAATCCCTTTGAGGTCACGGGCAGGTATCCACCTAACCTGTACTACTTCAAACCCTGCTCCTCCTTCACCACCACCAACCCCCCACCTTTGCCCTCAGTGCACATTCAAAACACTGACAGACTGCAATGAGAAGTCTCAGAATGACACAACATGGTAAGGATGCTTTGCTTTAAAAAATTAGAGATCTAGTGTTGTAATGAAAAGAAAATTAGATACCTAGACTTTTCTTATTAAAACAGATAAACAGAAAGAAGAAAATAACAATTACTCCAACCTTATTTCCGAGAGTATATTCTCAACATGTTTTTTTAATGTCATTTCAAAATATTCTCCTGCAACAGCATATTTGATGGCTACATAATAATCCGTTGTACCATCCTACTTACACTATTTTCTTCAGCTGTTTAGGCTGTTTCCCATGAAAAAAAACTACACACAATGTGAAAACATACTTTCAGCAAGCTATTTCTTCACATATTGTGACTGTTTTCATCAGGTAAACCCCCAGAACTAGGACTGCTTCAACTGCAAGGCCTTTGATATATATTGTAAGGCTTTCACTTTGATGCATTCAAGTATTTCAATGCACTAGCTGAGAAACAATAATTTAATTCTTTGTGGTCATTCCAAGCTAAGCCTCAGAAAAAAAATGAAATTGATTTACTTTAAATGGCAGGAAGAACTTTCACCTAGGACAGACATTTTATATATCTACACATTGGTAGAATAAGACAATAATGTAAGCTAATATTGTACTAACAAAGTTTTACTATAACTTATTCAAAATGAGCTTTAGCAATACCTTACTTTTAAAGAGTCAAGAAAAGGATTTAAATGGCCTCCTTTTTTTTTTAAGATTATTATTTTAGAGGGTGGGGAGGGGACGAGGGAGGAGAGAGAGAATCTCAAGCAGACTCCCTGCTGAATATGGAGCCTGACTTGGGGATCGTTCTCATGACCCTGAGATCATGACCTGAGCCAAAACCAAGAGTCAGACGCTTAATCAGCTGCACCACCCAGGTGCCCCTAAATGGCCTCCCTTTCTAAGTTTGATCTCCTAATATCAAGAGATCATCATTCAAATCCAATTAAAATATTAAAGCCTGTTTTCTTGTCTGCTATTTTTACCAGAAAACAAAGAGATTTTGTATAAATAAATGAATTACCCTGGACCTTCTGTTGTACCTATCCTATTGTGAACTGTACAGCTCCTCTGAGGCCCTCATCACCCCCTTCAGTGGTGAAAGTCCTACAGACCTTCTTTGTACACTCTTGTGTGCTAAAACGGCACAAGACCATGCTCAAGAGTCTTAACACAACCCTAAAAAAGAATGAAATCTTGCCATTTGCAACAACATGGAGTTATATGGTATAATGCTAAATGACATAAGCCAATCAGAGCCACAAATACCATATGATTTTTCACTCATATGTGCAATTTAAGAAACAAAACAAATGACCAAAGGGGTAAAAAAAAGAGAAACAAACCATGAAACAGACTCTTACCTATACAGAACAAACTGTTGATTACCAGACAGGACGTGGGTGGGATATGGGTGAAACAGGTGAAGGGGATTAAGAGTACACTTATTGTGAGGAGCACTGAGCAATCACTATATTGTACATCTGAAACTAATATAACACTTCACGTTATCTTTGCTGGAATTAAAATTTAAAAAAAAATAAAATGTAAAAAAAGTCTCAAACATTTCTTCTTTTATAAAATGGAGAGTTTGAGAAGATCTCAGCATAATGTACAATTATTATATATGTTGGTCTTAGTCTTTACAGAACCAAAGGAAGTGAAGCTAGGACAGGGCTTGGTAGCAATCCATCTCACTTTTTCTCTAGGTTCTTAGTTTTTTAAAGACCATCTCCTGTTTTAGCCAGATTTCTTGGGTAGCACTCTGACTTTAAAACTACCCATTATTTTATATTCAGGGATGAGTTATGGGACTACAGCCAGATAAAATGGAATAAATTGTTGGGTTAAACACACACACACAAAACCATATGACCTGCAAGAAACAGCTTTTAAAAAAAGAAACCTATAGTAAAATGCCTCATAGATAGTGAGAACATGAACTGGAACATGCCCATTTCTAAGGTATTCTTTATTTTAAAACTTCTAAACAACATTTCTATCACAGCTTATGGAAAGAAAATCATACAGCTTTCTTGGTCTATATCCAGTTCAATGAATCACATAAAAGTGAGAAATAAAATGAACTATTCCTCAGTAGCAAAAGAACATGACACTTATACTTAAAATCCTTTCTGGAATCTGATATAGAACAAATTTCAAATAAAGACGATTATCATTTCACCACATAAACTCTTAATCAAATAAACCCTTTATTCTATAATTTATCACTGTCTACAGAAAAGACTCAGTATAATAAAGGAATATTATAGATTTACTTGGCAGTATGAAAGATCTAAAATCTGTGTTTTGGGCGCCTGGGTGGCTCAGTTGGTTAAGCGACTGCCTTCGGCTCAGGTCATGATCCTGGAGTCCCGGGATCGAGTCCCGCATCGGGCTCCCTCCTCGGCGGGGAGTCTGCTTCTCCCTCTGACCCTCCCCCCTCTCGTGTGCGCTCTCTCTCTCTCTCTCTCTCATTCTCGCTCTCTCAAAATAAATAATAAATAAATCTTTAAAAAAAAAAATAAATAAATAAATAAAAAATAAAATCTGTGTTTTATTTATAGTCTGATTGCTTACTTGATTGACTGCCAGTCCATCGTAACCGTGAGAGGAGAGCTTCGGAGAGCAGTGAACGACCTCCCTCGACATGTGGGCACAGGACACTGCAACAAGATTAATTCACATCCAGATTTTGATAAACTACAATCACATCTCAGGAAAATGCAAGTTAAAATGCTTCATTTAATACTGTTTTAAGTTGGTCCCAGAATGGTGTTGTAGTAAAACGCACTATGAGCTTAATGAGTTTCTATTTCCATCTGCATCAATTCTGTATTACAAGCTTTTGAAGCATTTTTCAGCTGGTCCCTCTCGATTACTGCTCTTATTCTTTCAGCTGTGGGTGTGCAAGGCTCCTCACAAGCCTCTCACACTGAGCACATATTCCTTCCTTTGTGCAGTCTCCTGATCCTTGCATGCCCTCTTGCATCCAATCCCACATATCCAGCCCCAAATCTCCCCTTTTCCAAAGTCTTCCTGGGTCTCCTTTAATCCTCAGCTCTCCTATCTCACTTCCTTTTGCACTGTTTGTGTAATATTTATTGTACCACAGAGACAACCCTCAACAAGCAAGTGAGTTGTGTTCAAGTATTTAAAAGTCCCTTCTTTCCTATTTGGACCTCAAGATGCATTTATAAATTCAGAGATTGTGCCCGACTGTATTTTCCAAATATGGTTGCAACAGTATCTCCCCATGACCCTTTCTAGAACCTTCCCACTTCCTCATCAAGAGATAGAGTCTAATTTCCCTCTCCTGGGATCTGGACAGGCTTATGACTCACTTTGTAACCAACAGAAGTGATGACACCTGATTTCTGAGGCTAGCTCAAAAGAGGAAAGCCATTTTTTCCTGAGAGCTGGACCTGTTTCTTGAAGCTCTCAGCAGCCATGTGAGCAGACTGAGTATCCTGAGCTGCCATACTGTGTACAAGAAGCCAAAACCAGCCCAGAGAGACAGGAGGAGAGATGCCCAGTCAGCCCCCAACCACTCCAGCCTCTTGCTGTTCAGCTCTATTCACCACTTGACTACAGCTCCCTAAGAGACCTACATGCAGAACTGCCTGGCCAAGCAGTTCTTCCAAACTTCGGACTAACAGAAACCATGAGAAATAATGAAATGACTGTTGTTATTTTGAGCCACTAAGTTTTAGGGTGATTTGTTATACAGTAATGACTAAAACACGGATCTCCTGAACAACCATCTTTTTGGTCACTTAAAATTCATGGAAGTTCAGACACATGCAGAACCTCTTCACATTAGTGCTCATCTTATAGTCAGCATTACTACCCACTATATTAGAGGGCATGGAAATACCTTGACCAAATACAGTTTAAAGAAAATATCCAGCAAGTCAGGATCAAAATTCTGGCCTCTGAACTAAAGGCAGAGCCTGAACCCTAACCCCAGACAAACAGTAGATGACACTCATTTACCAACACCACTGATTATTCAGAACCAATAGCCAAACTCACACACCCTATTCTTCTTGTAAGAGAAGGGAACCTTACAAATTTCAATTTGTGTAAAAATGTAGTCAGTGTAAAATTTATTCAAGTCCAAGGATGGTAAAGGCAACTCTGGAAAAGAACAGATATGGTAAGTATCCCTGCCTTATCAAAAATTTTAATGAGATCCGTGTAAATAGAATTGTATAGAGCTGGTACAGGACCAGTGAAATGAAATGGACTCACATGTCTACAGGACAGTGTACCATAAAGGAAACAATACACGTCAGTAGGAATACAGGGCTTAATTAATAAATGGTGACAACTGGCTTTTCACTTAAAAGAATAAATTAGATCCTTAGCTTTAGGCCATTCCCAAGATTAAATTCCTGATGGACAAAAATCTAAATATAAAAATGAAACAAGAGTATTAAAAGAAAATGTAAGAGATATGTTTATAACGCTCAAGTGAAGAAGGCTTTTTAAGCAGGGCATAAAACATAAAAGTCACAAGGGAAAAAAACTGATCAATTTAACCATGTCAAAATGTAAAACTAGAGAACAAAAAATATACCACAAAGTTAAAAGATAAAGCAAATACTGGGAGAAGATATTTGTAATATATATAATCAATGATTAGTATCTAGAATTCATAAAGAACTCCTATCAATAGTACAAACAGAAAAATAAGATTTAAACAGAAAATTCAATATAGGAAATTGAATGACCAATAAGGATGTGAAAAGATGTTCAACTACAACAGAAATTGATATAAATACCATTTATACCAATCAGACTAGCAAAATTTAAAAAGTCTTACAATACCAAGTGTAAATGAGAATACAGGGAAATGGTCATTGTTTAACACTACCAACAGAGGTGTAAGCTGGGACCAACACTCTGGAAAGTCGTTTTACAACATCTAATACTTAACAATAAGTATATCCTACAATTGAGAAATTCCTCTGCTAAGGAGACACTTGCAAGAATGTTCTCTGCAGCATCATATAACTGTAAAAAACTGGAAACAACACAAATGTCCACCAGGAGAATGGATAAATAGTGACTATTCATTCAACGGAGTACTCTACAATGGTAAAGGTGAAAAATTTAGATATGTATTAAGATAGATAAAGTGCAAAATAACCAAGTGAAAAAAAAAGTTTGCAGAAATGTTACACTCAGTATACCATTTATGTAAAAACACACAACAAAACAAACCCTACACATATAGTCAGGTTTGAGAATGCAGAATGGAAGAATACATGCCAATTTCAGAAGAGTGGCTACCTCTGAGGAAGGAAAAAAGTGAGTGGAACAAGGGAGGGCAACAAAGAGACTTCAACTTTAATTCTAATACTTAATATCTTATGTTTAAAAAATTAAGCTAAAATCACAAAATATTAATATTTGTCAACCATAATGGTGGGTATACAAATATTCTCTCCACTTTTCTATGGCTTTAAGATCTATAGTCTAAAAAAAGTTAATAAAGAAAAAAAGAACACATCACTTTCAAACAGCAGAATAAAGGAAAGAAAACTCGGTGTGTATATCTATTAAGTCAAAATATAAAAATATGAATAGAAAGAATACACATTAACTTCAGAATAATGATTATCTCTGGGAATGGTACAAGCAAGGGGGTACAAAAGAAACACTAATCACATCAGTAATATTTTATATCTTTATTTTTTTAAATTTTTTATTGTTATGTTAATCACCATACATTACATCATTAGTTTTTGATGTAGTGCTCCATGATTCATTGTTTGTGCATAACACCCAGTGCTCCACGCAGAATGTGCCCTCTTTAATACCCATCACCAGGCTAACCCATCCCCCTGCCCCCCTCCCCTCTAGAACCCTCAGTTTGTTTTTCAGAGTCCATTGTCTTTCATGGTTCGTCTCCCCCTCCGACTTACTCCCCTTCATTCTTCCCCTCCTGCTATCTTCTTTTTTTTTTTTCTTAACATATATTGCATTATTTGTTTCAGAAGTATGGATCTGTGATTCAACAGTCTTGCACAATTCACAGCACTCACCATAGCACATACCCTCCCCAATGTCTATCACCCAGCCACCCCATCCCTCCCAGTAATATTTTATCTTTAAAAATATATCTGGAACTGGCAAAATGTAAATTCTGGGTGGTGATTAGAGAAATGTTTTATTTCTTTATTTTCTATACCCTGAAGTATTTCATAATTTAAAAACTGAAAATTAAAAATAAAAATAAGCTCTGTGTTCAGAAACACTGGGAAATGTTTTTTGTAAACTGATTTGCCTTCTTTGCCAAGATAAATAATTTAGTTAAAGAACATATTACCTTTGTGGGAAGATTGTATTTTCCATCTGGAAGAGAAAAACCTTGAACTTCTCCACATGCAGCACAAAGAAAAGCCATCTTGGTGCAAAGAGGCTTTATATTACTGACACGAACCACTGTCCCTCTCAGAGCGATGTATTTTCCATAGTAATTTGCCCGGACATTCTTGAGCTGTGTCAATGGCTCATAGTTATAGACCCTAAAAACAAAAACAAGAATGTATTTATCTATGCATTTACAAATGAACCAACAGTGGACATTATCTGTATTTTCACAACTTCCTTTTAGGAGCAACTGGAGTTCTCCAACCGTATCATCCCTATATATCAGAAAATTCACAAGAATTAAATCATTCCTAAAAATTAAAAAATGCTAAACCTTCCCTTTTCTTATTTCATTAGGCTGTTCTCTGAAAGAGAAAAGGAAAAAAATAATGCCAAGAGAAAAATTTTGGCAACAAAAAAAGTGATTTTTCAGTTTCTAACTTCTTTTTCAAGAACTATTACACAATGTCTTCCATAAATTCTGGAACAGAAAAACAAAACCCTGATGATTTCTAATGAAAATTTAAAATCTTAAAGATGAATTAAAGAAAAACAAAATTCCATTTGTTCTATATCTAATAGAAACCTAGTAATTTTAACAAAGTATAATCATACCACTTAGTATATTACATAAAGCATCAATTTAAATAGCAAGGACTTTATAAGTATACACCCAAAATCAATGTTTACAAAAATGTGAAGGTTGGGAAATCACATTATTTAGGCAGGAGAAGTTTATTTTTGTCATGATCTCTTTGAAGATTTCTCAGTGGGTTCACTTGGGTGTTACAACCAATGAGATGGCAAAGAATGCATACCCTTTTTTATTGATTTCTTTGGCTTTATAAAATGAGGTTCTCATTTTTTTTTTAAGATTTTATTTATTTGACAGAGAGAGACACAGTGAGAGAGGGAACACAAGCAGGAGGTGTGGGAGAGGGAGAAGCAGGCTTCCCGCCAAGAAGGGAGCCCGATGCGGGGCTCGTTCCCAGGACCCTGGGATCATGACCTGAGCTGAAGGCAGACACTTAACGATTGAACCACCCAGGCACCCCGAGGTTCTCATTCTTAAACAGTCTTAAATGCCAGATTCTAAATAATACTTTAATACCAGCAAATCCTCACCTTGCATGAATGTGTGGTACATTTACCATTGTTTCCCCATCCCTAGACAATCCTTCTTGGGCTTGTAATTCAGCTGCATGCCTTTCAAGGTCCCTAGTTAATACCTAAACAGGACAGGTATTTACTTAAAAGCTGGAAAACAAAACATCCTCTTGAAGCAGAACTCTTTCATAGAAAATATGAAGTTTATGAATATAAATAGTTCAAAGCAGAATATTAACAGAACTCTAACAGCCCTTTAAAATTTTGATATTTAATTGTGACTACTTATTTTATAGTGGATTGTTTTACCTGGGATTTTGTGATCCCTGGCCTGGAAAACTCCAGCATCCCTATCTACTACTTTCTGTCCAAAATAAGCTTAATAGTAAAAGTCCTTACAGTAATCTTCAAAGCTATTACCTCCTGGACAGGCCCTGGTGAAAACATATTTTCTATTTCTCCATATTCAGTGATTTATTAAGATAAAATAAAAATGACTTTTGAAATACCCAATACCCACCCCCTTGGCATTTGACATTAAATAAATATTTAATAACCTCTTGTACACAAATCAGTATGCTAACAACCTAAGAGTGAAAATAACATCCACATATATAGCTACAATTGTTATAAAGACCATAAAGATTTAGAGACAAAATACTATGCAAGTTCTGAAAAAAGGTCACGAGAAAGGTTTCATGGAGAGATAATAGTGTCAGCCCCCCCCTCCCCAAATTTGGATATGCAATGCAAGGGGCATTCCATGGTTAAGGAATAGCATGTGCAAGAGATCGGACTATTGAAAGAATCCTGGGGAGAGCTCAGCTTAGCTGAATGGTAGTGAGTGAAAGTGGGGAGGAAGGTGAACCAGATCATGGAAGGCCTTCAACACCACAGAAAGGATTTAGATTTCACTTTGCTGCAGTTTCCAAAGACAGATCATATTTTACCATGTATAGCAATAGTAGCAACAATTTAGGAAACATACTGAAGGTTTAAGACTGATGCAGTAAAGGTGAAAAGAGGTGGATTTAAGAGATATTTTAGAAATAGAAATGAAAGAATGCAGTGACTTGGATACGAAGAACTAATGAGAGGAGTCTGAAGACAACACCAAGGTTTCCAGTCTCCAGTACCAGTAGTGTACACATCTTTGTAATGAACGATTCCTTGCGCCTGGCTACCATTACCTCCTCTGCTCTATGTGCAGTTCTCAGTACCCCTTTAAGACCCATCATAACTCTACCATCTCTACAAAGGCTTCCTCTGAGCTTTCCCCATTCCTCCCCAATTGCTGAGGGTCTTATCTTTATCTCTGAATGCAGTCAGTACTTTATTGTGCCTGTTCTCAGATGTATTACTCTTTACCTTGAAGCATTTACCCCTTTGCCAGCCTAAATACTTTCACATACATCTTGTCAACTGACCCTGAGAAAAAGTCAGGCAGGCACAGCACATATTATTTTCAGCTTATATATGGGGACACTCAGGGAGAGTAAATGACTTGCCTCATGTCAAAGAACTTAAATCTGAGGTTACTTTCCAAGTTTGTAATTGATAACATGATCCTTGTCTTATCTTCCCTATGAGACTGTTTCCAAGGAGCTCTTTAATTTCTGTATTATCTTCAATAGACTAAACTAATTCAAATAAATTAAAATAAATGTCACATTTAGATAAGCTGTTGTATACAGAATGAATGGTATTTTTTAGGACAGGAGTGCAACCTTTCAGTTCTAGCCAATGTCTGTTGGTTAAAAACTAGGTATCTTTTTGAGAAGGTACTGTTACTGTAAAATCTTCCTTTAAAATTTTGACAGAGTCTGCACAAGAGAAGTCTTTACCTGATGTATTGCCAAACCCATGCAAGCCAAGGTTTTCTCAGGTGCATCCCTCAACTCATTTGCTATGTTTGGTACGAAGTCAGCCATTTCATCGTCTTCTGTCAGTTCTTTAAAATCCACCAAAATACTTCCCTTTCTTTCTATTTCATCCTATAAAATTTCAAGGCATGAAAACAATGATGGCTTTCCTGGAGTCAACTATCATAACTAAACATTCCATAACACACTTTGAAAAAGCATATGTTTATATGGTGATAACAATGAGTAAGTACAGTAAGTTTTGTACCACTTAAAGTATTTAAAATATATTAACTTACTTATGCCTCTTAACAACCCTTGGTGGTATTAATACTATTATGCCCAACTTATACATGAGAAAACCAAGGTACGAAGAACATAAGTAATACACTAAAATCCATACTCCAGCTAAGTGGCAAAGGTGGGATCTGGATCAAGGCTGTCTGGCTGCAGCATCTACTGATCACTAGCACCTCAAATATACTGTTCTAGAAGACAACACATAAAGGTGGATTAGTAGCTTTGTTGTACAGGAATCTTACCTTATCATATAAATCAATACGCCTCGTGAAAAAATTTTCAAATGCTTGAATCTTCTGAATGAAAGGAGAGCTACTGCTGTAAACTAATCCAACAAAATGGCATTAGCACTAATAATCACGTGTAGAGACATATTTTTCATGAGATGCAAGAAACACTGTATACATGGTAGATGACTTTTTCCAATTACTTTGCATTCTGATTACATTTACATAAGTATATAGGTAAGTACTGAGTGAATAGTTAAGATTCTAAAACAAGTTTAGGTCTGCATAATCTTAAATGCAAATAGGAAGTGACTTTTTTTTTTAAAAGATTTTATTTATTCATTCGAGACACGGAGATACAGAGAAACAGAAAGAGAGAGAGCACGAGCAGGGGGAGAGGCAGAGGGAGAAGCAGGCTCCCCGCTGAGTAAGGAGCCAGATGTGGGGCTCGATCCCAGGACCCTGGGATCATGACCCGAGCCGAAAGCAGATGCTTAACCATCTGAGCCACCCAGGCGCCCCAGGAAGTGACTCTCTCTAAAAGCACCAATATCTGGGAATCTTAGTACTGAACCTTTGACATTTAATAGGACCTAGTAGTTCAAATAGCTTACATAATAAAGCTTAAAATGAAAATTATAATAAAGCCAAACTAGACACATGAACTAAATAAATTATTCAGAAACAGAGCTAAAGACAATCAGTCTTTGCAAAGTAAATTCTACTAGTCCATATTGCCACATCCTGAAATGAGGGGAGACAGACCACTACTTCACTCTCGTCCTAAAACCTTTATACTAGAAGTTCTATAACATTTTCAAATTGGTCTCCCGCAGAGAAATAATACCGTGAAGTAGTTTGGAAGTATAGATGATATAAACCTGAGGTATCTCCTGAACTCCATCTTTAGGAACAGTCTAAAGATCACTTCTAGTGTTCTGGGCTAACCGCTAGGGACATATTGCAGGTGGCTGGTAGCTAATGCATCCTAAAGCAGCAAAAGACCCATCAGCTATGAAACACATCTGTGTATATAATAGAAAAAAACAGACTCAATACAGAAAACATTTGTAAAGCACTTTATTCATTCACCAAATGAATACTGAGTTCCTGGTATGGGGCAAGGTCTTTGCCCTCTTAAAGAAGTACACAATCTAGTGGGAAAATAACCCACAGATATATATGCACATATAATCCATAACTAATAAAAGACATAACATAGAAACTGTTAAGAATGCAGAAAAGAGGGGCGCCTGAGTGACTCAGTTGTTAAGCGTCTGCCTTCAGCTCAGGTCATGATCCCAGGGTCCTGGGATCAAGCCCTGCATTGGGCTCCAGCCCTGCATTGGGCTCCCTGCTCAGCAGGAAGCCTGCTTCTCCCTCTCCCACTCACCCTGCTTGTGTTCACTCTCTCACTGTGTCTGTCAAATAAATAAATAAAATTAAAAAAAAAAAAAGAATGCAGAAAAGACTAGTCTCCAAACCTATAAAGAAAAGTGTATGATGCTGGCTGATGTTCTTGATTATAAAAGGGGAGATTCCTTAAGTGTGTTTTTACACAAACGTGTGTTGGTGGTCTCTCAGTTCCAAGCCCACCCCTCTATTTTCTGCTCTGTGATGCTATGATCGAGATCTGCACAGTGCATTTCCCAGACTCCCTCTAGGTTCTGCGAATTGCAGACACTTTAAAGACTGGAAGGTGGCAAGAAAGAAGGATTTTATTGTTTCTAATTCTTTTCAGCTGGAGAAAGTAGCTATAGTTCCAGCCTCCAGCTCTGAGCATCAACTGTGTAACCATCCCACCAGAGTTATCAGCAAAAAGCAGCTTCATTCACTGCAGTGGTCTGAGCACAGGTGTGAAGGGCACCCTTCAGAGGTCCAAGCACAGCTTTGTAGGGTACTCCTCAGTGGCTGAAGCAACAGCCCTTCCTTTGAATTCCCAGGTCCTGGCCACTTCAGAACTTCGTACCTTTTGTACCCTCAGCCATAAGGATGGCTGGTGCTTCCAGAAGTTATTACTATCTGGGGGCTTGCCTCACTGTTTCCCTTTTGCTCTTTTAGACTTCCATCTGTATATTTTAATTCCCTGTATTAAATCCCCTTTTTGAAATACCTAGTGAGGTTTCTCCTTTCCTGATATAAAACCTAAAATATTCTTGAAACAAACATGATTTAATTGTTTGGGTGAACTAAAATTAAAGAAGGTGGCATCTATCAGTAAGCCAAATGATAGTAATATGAGATGTAACATCCAAAGACAAATTAAGAAAATAGAATTTATGGTACTTTCTGTACTTTCAACTCTACCTTCAGAGAAATAAAGCTTCCAGCCTTTATATGGTATTAACTGATCCAATGTTGATTGTAGTAGCAAAGTCTGTGAGGTTTGTTCTGAAAACAAAAAACAAAACCAAAAAAAACCCAGAATACTAGGTCAGCAGAAATAGTATATGTGCTATCAAAGCAAGCAGTAGGTCAGGAGAAATAGAACATTTTTTTTCCAACTTGCTTCTCCTTCCAGGATTGAGAAGCTGACATGATATTAGTAGTTACAGGTTAAGTTAGAGATTTCAGTAAAAATTTTGGATCTTAATGTTTGAATACTACTTTAAGGAGTAACATCAAATAAGAGTGAAATTTAAGTTAAACTGCTTTGTAGGACAGGCATAGTTTCCTTTGTAGAGGAAAAAAAATTGAACAATCCTTGTCCTCCCCTACCAGAAGGATGTTTTCTCATGGTTTTATTCAGGTCAGGTCTGCGTTCTCTCTCTCTCCATTTTCCTGTGAAGCTCCCACCACCTCTTCCTCTTTTCCAGCTTTGAAATCTTCCTCGTCCAAATCCTCTGCCTCTATAGTCTCCATTCATATTTTCTAAAAGACCAAGATCTTCATCAAGATTACAGTGAAAATAGCAATAAGAATGTAATGTAGTTAATAAGAGAAAATTAATGTATTCTAGTTTGAGATTAGCAAACAGGCCTGCAACAGCGTACACTATGGTAATAGGAGATGTAGCCTCAAACACTCCGCAGTTACCCTTCTAATTCCCATCTCTCTCTCTTTTGTTTTAAGTTTTTATTTAAATTCCAGTTAGTTAACAGGCAGTGTAATATGTTTCAGATGTACCACATAGTGATCCAATACTTCCATACAACCCTGGTGCTCACCACAACAAGTGCATCCTTAATCCCCATCATCACCTATTTCACCCACCCACCCCCACCCACCTCCCTCTAGTAACCATCAGTTTGTTCTCTATAGTTAGTATGAGTCTGTTTCTGGGTTTGTCTCTTTCTTTATCCCCCCTTTGCTCATTTGTTTCTTAAATTCCACATATGAGGGAAATCATATGTTATTTGTCTTTCTCTGACTGACCTATTTTCCTTAGCATTAAACTCTCTAGCTCTATCTATGTCATTGCCAAGTGGTCCCGTCTCTTTTTAAGGTATACCCATCGTGTTTCACCAAGTATACTGAATGTTCATGGGATAAAAATAAAGTACTGCACCTGTTTGCAAGGAGCTCCTACTATAGCAATGAAAATAAGACAAGTAATTAACTCTGAGATGACTTGTTTGTAGTGTTTTAGACTTATAAATGCACATATAAAACAGCAGCACTGGCTGAACATAATCCTGACCTGTGACACTAGGAATACATCATCATAGCCCCTTATATACAGTCAATCCTGCATGTCATATCCACTTTTATCAGAGATACAAGGATATTCTTACATAGGCAGCTAATGTAGACCTTTCTGGGGAAGCATACGAGTGGGACATGGCACATACACGTTTCAATCTTTCTTCTCTATAGGGTTAAATGAGAAAGAAGTTAAGTTTCCGGGACTCAACAACTTCTTAAAAAGACAATAAAAGAAAGATCATTTCCAGGTCAATACGGATTAATTTAGTTTTTAGATAAATTCATTGAAATGCAATAGTTTTTTAAATAACATATCCATATTTGTTAATATATCATACTCCTTTTTTTGCTAGTATCTCTTCACATTTTTTGTTTTGTACCTAGCAAGAGACTTTTTTTTTTTTAACTCAAAGATAGTTCTGGCTAAGTATCAAAGATTCAAAATATAAGTGACCTTTAAAATGGGTTTTAAAAAAACTCATATGGGTGGAGCACAGGGCATTCTTAGGGCAGTGAAATGATTCTGTATATTACAGTGGTGGATATATGACATTATGCATTTGTCAAAGCCCATGGAATTGTACTACAGAAAGAGTGAAGAACCCTAACATAAACTCTGGACTTTAGCTAGTAATAACGCATCAATATTGGTCCATTTATTGCAACAAATGTAGCACAATATTGCAGGGTGTTAACAAGGGGAACCGGTCTGAGGGGAGGGAAGAGAAAATATAAGGGAACTCCCTGCACTTTCCGTGCCATTTTTCTAAAACCTAAAACTGTTCTAAAAAATAAAGTCTATTTTTAAAAATAGTTCATATCCTAAGGATAAAAAGAAATAAATAATATATCCGTACACTGTAGTGCAATTCTTCACAAAAGGCCATACCCAAATCTGTCTGAAGGGATTTAATTAATAAATAAGTTAATACCCAAACAAGTTCACGATGTTAGATCAAGACAAAACTGATAATCGTCCAGACCACATCGCAAGTCAGGAAAATGAAGCCCTGAGAAACATCAAGATTCAAGTTGTTTGGCGGCAGTACTGAGCTCCAAACTCCGTCTTCAGACTCCCAAGACGAAGCGCTCCTTCGAGAACGCTACATGCCATATCTTTCCCAAATGAGATAACAGAGTGAGAATAACTAGTAAAAATTCCAACACGAACGCAAGAAATAGGACTGCAGAACTGAGTAAAGGAGCCACCCGCGGCGGGGGTCTGCTGTGCTTCGTTAAATACCCTACTTCATTTAGGTCTCCTCAAGCTGTTCTTACTTGCAAAAAATAGAGGTCCCAAAGCTCTCTCGGTTCTCAGCTGGGCAGGTTCCTGGTGGCAGCAGGTGTGCCCCGCCGGGCTCTCCCCTCCTCCCGGAAAGGGGTGGGGGGAGACAGGTGGGGCCAAGAAGAAACTGAGGTTCGAGCTCCTCAGGTGACTCCTGCCCAAGTCCCTTCAGTTGCAGTCCTCCTGACGTCCTCGCACGGGGGCCGAGTCTCATCTGTTGGAGCAGTTCGGGGGCCTCAGCTCCGCCCCGACACCTCGCAGCCTCGCGGGAAAGCCTTTACCTATTCAAGCTGACCTCGTCAACTTCCAAATTCGTTTTTGGCGCGTCTGTGACGCAACTTCCGTCCAAGGAGCCGCGAGACAAGAGGGCCGGAACAGAGTGCAGCCAATCAAAGAGTTCGGCCAGACGGAAGCCGTGAGGTTGCCGGAAGCTGTCCCGAGGTTCCGACCGGAAAGCGGAAGCGGCGCGCAGCACGTGGGGGCGGTGCCGGTCGAAGGGTTCTGCGTTCTCTCGGTTTGTGGTAGTGAAGCTGGCCGCGGCGACAGCGGAGCACGAGGGGCGGGGCGGGGGGGGCAGGAGAGACGCTGCAGAGCGGGGAGACCCGCTGAGCTTCATGGAGGGCTCAGGAGAGCTGCCGGGCCCACAGCCACCGCATCCTGGGGACCACCGCATCCGCGACGGCGACTTCGTGGTGCTGAAACGGGAAGATGTGTTCAAAGCCGTGCAAGTCCAGCGGAGAAAGTAAGTCAGGTTGTTGGCCTTAGGGGGTCTCCGTCCCCATTTTCTCGTTCCCCCTTCCCCCCAGAGCCCCTCCCACCAGGGTCCCATTCTTGATTCTGTGGATCCCCAATCTCCTCTTTCGTTATTTCCTTTTGGTCTTCCTACAGAGGCCTTTTCCCCCAACGTCCCATTCTCGGCCCTCGGGGTCTCACCTGTCACTCCTGTCTTCCTGCAGAGTGCTCCTTCCATGGTTTGAAACCTGGCTTTCTGCCTTCAGCATCCCTCTCGATCTTTCTACAGGGTCCCATTTCTATTCTTGCTCCTCGGATGCTCAGATGCCCTCCTCCCCTCCGCGCGCTTACCTTCTGTCCTACGGTTCTTCTGGGTCCGTGATATGTTCTTTCCTGTTATCTCACAGAACCCATCAATCATCCTCTGATATCCTTGCCTTTCAGGGTCCTCCCCTCCCCTGCCTTTACCCCATAGACCATCCTTTCTCCCTATTCCCTCAGCAGGATCAATCCCACAAAAAAATGAAACCTCTCCGACCTTTTCTGTCCCTCGGGCTCTTCTCTCTATCCAAACTGGAATAACTGTTTAGGCGTAATAACGTTAGAGAACAACTTCTCATAGCACGTAGGATCACTAGGGTTCCCTCACTTTACAGGAAGGGATGCCAGGTCTAGGAAAGTTAAATTCCCCAAAAACAGTTTGCTCAAGGTCTCAAAATTTGAAATCAGGCTTGATTTGTGAACCTGCTGATTAGTTACAACTCTATTTTAATAGGAGAGAAGTGGGAATTTTTGGTAGCTTCTTGGCAGGGGTGGTGAGGTTGTTAAACCCCAAAAGCTCATTAATGCTGAAAATGTATTGAGATGTTTCAGTTAATTATCTGAAAAGTACAACCAAGCTTTCTTTTGAGTTAGGTTATTATAGTACTTTTGACAATGATATAAGTTGAGTTCAGTGTCAGGAGAACAGCTTTCTGCAGACCATAGGCCAGGAAGTGGTAGATTTGGAGTTTCTAAGTGCGCACATGAGATGAATTATTTTACTCCTGTGTGAATCAAACTGTTGACTGGTATTTAAAGTGAAACAGGTGTGGGCACCTGGGTGGCCCAGTCCTTTAAGTGTTTGCCTCCGGCTCAGGTCATGATCTCGGGGTCCTGGGATTGAGCCTTGCGTCATGCTCCCTGCTCAGTGGGAAGTCTACTTGTCCCTCTCTCTCTGCCCCTGCTCTCTCTTTCTCTCTCTCTCTCAAATAAATAAAATCTTAAAAAAAAAAAGTGAAATAGGTGTCATTAGAAAATAGGTTAACAGTCCCCAAAGCACCATGCTGGGTGACAACCAAGTTTTATTGCACAAGAATCAGTTTAGTAAAGGCAAGGAAATACGGGGTTGGGGGGGGTAGGTGTACCCTTTAGTCCAGAAATATATCTGCATCATTTTCTCTTCTAATCAGAAATTCTGATTAGAAATATGGGTCAACCTTTAAGTAGATAATTTTTGGAAAGAGCCAATCCTAATTATTTAAACTTTTTAATTGAAGTTTAGCAGTGCAGCAAAGTCCTTGTAAGTTTGATGAATGATACCAAAGTTTACACAGCTTTATAATGACCAAACAGGTGAAATTTTGGTTTTTCTTTCTTTTCCTCATACTTTTAAGTTGCTTAATTTTAAAGGTTTTAGTTTTGTTTTATTTATTTGACAGAGAGATAGAGAGAGAGTACAAGTAGGCAGAGTGAGAAGCAGGCTCTCTGCTGAGCAGGGAGCCCGATGCAGGACTGGATCTCAAGACCCTGGGATCATGACCTGAGTCGAAGGCAGACGCTTAACTGACTGAGCCACCCAGGCGCCCCTAGGTTTCTTAATTTTAAAATGTGGTTGTTTGAGTGTGATTGTTAATGTGTTCTTTTAGACAAGAGCTTTTTCATTACCAACAAGGCAGATAGTAACATCTTAATTTCTAAAAAGTACTCTGTAAGCACTCTAGACATATTTATTTGGAAACACTTTTCACTACTTTTCTTGGCAGAAACCAGTGCATTAATTTCCATTTTATTTAATAAATGACCCTCTGAACTCATCTACATTCCAGGGCAGACTCTCCCTTCACTCTTCTTTGGGTCTATACACATCTGGTTGGGCAGAAGCAATATGACTTCTGCCCAATCCCACTGCAAATCCCACTCCTTCTCAGTGAAGACATGGCACCACATTCTTCTGACTGGGCCCCACTTTCCTGACTGGGACTGTGACCTCTTGTCATGCATCAGTTTGAGCGACCCACCCTTCTTTGCATATCAGACCAGCTGCCAGAGGGTAAACCCAATCCGGCTCAGACTCAGTGTTTCATTAGCACCAGGGTGCTCAAGGGATGAGAGTATGGGGTGCACATCTGGACTAAACTGAGTTTCAACTGGATTGACTGAATTTATGTCAGCAAATATTTCGAGAGTCTATTGTGTTCTGTTATGTTATAGAAACTGGGTACCTAGCAGAGAATAAGAATTGACCCTATCTGGATCACTTGGGATCTCACAGGAGTTCACTCAGATGATTCAGTGGAAGAGATTTAATGAAGATGTGACTACGGTAGTGTGGCAAGGTTTAGAGAACCAACAGAGAATGGTGATGCACCCAGGGTCTAGCAGTAGTGGGAAACTTTTGGCAAGGGAGTCTGGGTGATGTGGTCTATGCATTTGTCACAGACTCCTGGGGCACAGAGAAAGGAAAAGAAGGTGTGGGTGGGGCACAAACAAAATTAACCAGTACGTGTCTTCCAGGATTCAGAGTTCTGTGGACATGGGCCATGTCGTAAAACTACGTGGGGCTTCCTGAGATCCACTGGTCTTTTCTGGAGCAGACTGTGTGATATAATGGAAGAAACCAGGCTTTGGGGTCAGGCTGACCTCGATTTTAATCCCAACTTCCACTTTTTAACTGTGAATCTTGGACAAGATACTTTTTCCTAAGCCTCAGATTGCTCTTCTGGAAGGAGCTGTGTCCTAGGATTACTGTGAGAATTAAATAAAGTATGAAACACTGGCACATACTGCCTAGCCACTGGTCAATACTCAGGGGATATTAGTTTTCTTTTTTTGGAAAAAAAAATTTTTTTGTTTTTGTGGGATTTTCATTTTAAGTGATAAGATAAAAGTCCAGGTAATGGGGAAAGCTGATCCTCAGTAGAGCGCTGTCAGCGTTAAGCACCATTTCCAAATGTATAGATTGTCAGTAATGTTTATCTGTAAATATAATTTGCCTTTACTAGATAATTTTGTTTATTAAGTAGGTTCCACACCCAGTGTGAGGCTTGAACTCTCATCCCTGAGATCAAGAGTCTCGTTCTCTACTGACTGAGCCAGCTAGGCAACTCTGTTTTTACTAGATAATTTTGAAAGAAAATAGCCAGTTAGATCAGGGAATTTGTTAAATCCCTGTCATCTCAATGATAGTTCAATTTTGAGAGTTTCTAGTTAGAGTTGCAAGGGGTATGACAGTGTGTGTCCAGTGGGCTGGCAGTCTTGGTGACCCTTTATGCTATACAGGAAATCCACAAAGCTGTGAGTCTGGACATCTTGTCAGTGCAAATTGGAGTCAGACCAGTGCCTCAGAAGAGGAAGGTCTTCTGTCCTTGTTTCTCTTTCCAAATTCAGTGTTTATGTAGGTTCTTACTAATTTTATGTCTCTGCCCCAACCCAGTTCTCTCTAGTTCCTTTGTCAGTTTGTGTTCAGAGATAATGCTGCTGATCATTCTTTATGGAGACCAGTTTTGAAATAAACTGGATTGAGCCTATCTTTTCTATACTGAATGCAAATGAGATTCAGCTAATTGCATTTTCTTCCCTAGAAAAGTAACTTTTGAAAAACAGTGGTTCTATCTGGATAACGTCATTGGCCATAGTTACGGAACCACATTTGAAGTGACCAATGGAGGAAGTCTTCAGCCTAAGAAGAAGAAGGAAGAACCTACTTCAGGTGCACTTCTTTGGGTATATGAAATAGGTGCTCTTGAGCTGGCTAGTCCGAAACCTGTCGACCCCAATTCTAAAATGCTAACCCAGGCTATCCCCAAAGAAATTTAAACTTATAATCTAAGAACTGTAGCTTGGTGGAATGAAGCAAGGCCTGCCTTTGGCTTTGGGATTCTGGCTCCAGCCCATGATTAACTGGCTTTCTGACTTTTGGGCCAAGTTTTTAATCCTAGAAGAATCCTTGCTACTTCAGTGTAAGAGCAGGTAGAGTCCTTTCAGTGCCCTGAAGTTAGATAACCTGCAGGCAGTTAGCATGTTGGGTAGAGTTAAGAGTCTGGCTTTGAATTTAACTGAGCAGGTTTAAGTTCCAGTTTTGTCACTTGCCTTGTAACCTTAGGCAGGTTACTTGGTTTCTCTAGGCCTGTGTCTGCATCTGTAAAATGGAGCTATAAATACATGTAATGCCTAGGCTGTAGCCAGTGCTCAGTCACATAACACATAGGAAGTTCTTAACAGTGCCTTGCCTGTAGCAAAGGCCCCATAATTTTATTTGTTATTGTTAATTAAAATTAACTATTTCAATATTTGTTTAAATAAATGTATGTAAAATACTTTCTTAATAAAATAAAAATAATTCATTTTTAAAATCAAGTAACTAAAATACTATCGAAGTTTTGGTTCAAACCAGTTAATTAAATACTTTGAAACTAACCTCCATAGTTTTATTGAGCACCAAATATGTGCCAGGCATGATTAGGCACTGTCTAAATCATCTCATAAAGTGTACCGAGCAGTGGGGAACACCAAGAATTAGTAGACAGGCAAACAACACACTTGCAGATGGTGATGTGTGCTGCGAAGATGGCCAAGCAGGGAGGTGTACTTGGAGACTGACTGGGTGAGACGTGGCTGAGACGATGAGCTCAGCCCGGAGGGATGGCAGAGACCTAGAGCTCTGTCATGAAGGCACTCCCAAGTGGAGGGAGCAGCGGGGGCCAAAGCCACTCACCCAAAGTGAGTGAGCCTGTGCTTGGTGTGTCTAAGGAACAGAAGGGCAGTGTGGCTGAAGCACTGGGGTCAAGAAATGAGGTCAGAAAAGGTCATCAGGGGCCAGAGCATATACAAGATGGGCTGGATGTGGACATGAACTTAGAAGAAGAAAGATTTTACGTAACTTCAGATCATAAATGTCATTAAGCAATTTCCTTCCTTAGAGACCAAAGAAGCAGGCACTGATAATCGAAATATAATTGATGATGGGAAATCTCAGAAACTTACTCAAGATGACATAAAAGCTTTAAAGGACAAAGGCATTAAAGGAGAGGTAATATTCAAAGGATGTTGTGTTTTGCTTTTGTTTGGTATTGAGGAAATTGCTTGGATTTTAAAGCAGGATTTACTTAAGGTGAAATGTAAAAATACTGTTTTCCTCTTAGAAATAGCTTGACATGTACATGCCATTCAGTAGATCAAAGATTTCATTTCTTATATGAAGGAATGTAAGTGAGTGACATTACTGATATTATTAGCAAAAGAGAATTTAATAACTTAGTGCATATCAGAACTCAACTTGGTTCATTTTCAGTAGTGTTTTCAGCCAGTGTCTTCAGGAAGGACAGTTTCCTTTACATCCTTTCTCCTTTTATTATGTAGCTCTGGGTTTTTTTACCCTGTTTTAAGTGCAGTTACAAGGTGCTTGTGTTTTTATACAAGTTCTAGATAGAGCAAAAAAATGCAGTTTATTCATTTGGACTTCTGTGGAAAAGGGACTGGAAAATCAGACCTTTGGATACGTTCTAGTGTAAGAAACCTTTGAAGTTATCATTTCAGTGGAAATAAAGTTTCAGGAAATCTGCTTGCTCCTTTTCTTATAGGAAATAGTTCAGCAGCTAATTGAAAATAGTACAACATTCCGGGACAAGACAGAATTTGCTCAAGATAAATATATAAAAAAGAAGAAAAAGAAGTAAGTGGATTTTACTCTAAAAGGATGAAAGCATTAAATCTTTAAGGATTTATAAAATGTGTATTATTAAAAATAAAATATTTTTCAGCCAGTTTTTAAAAACAGATGTCCTCTTTTTTCTTCCCCCAGGTATGAAGCCATTATTACTGTGGTGAAGCCATCCACCCGCATTCTTTCAATTATGTATTATGCAAGAGAGCCTGGAAAAATTAAGTACGCTTTGTTTCCTTTCAAAAGTATAATTGGGGGAAAATATATCTTTTAAGAAAAGTCATGATTTTAAGTAAAATGAAAAACTTGCTCACCTGCATAAAGTGTCCTCCTACCTCATGAATTGTAAGTTCTTTTTACTGTTGCCTCCAAAGCAGTCTATAATCTTATCAACATAATTTTTACAAAATAAACAAAACTTAAAAAAATGATTAAAATAGCTGGCCGTGCTTAGCTAAAATAAACAAATATTCTTTTTTCCTTAGCCACATGAGATATGATACACTAGCCCAGATGTTGACGTTGGGAAATGTCCGTGCTGGCAATAAAATGATCGTAATGGAAACCTGTGCAGGCTTGGTGCTGGGTGCAATGATGGAACGGATGGGAGGTAAGACTTAGCATTTTTAGGTTCATTAAAGCACTACCCTGATGTGAGTATAAGGGCCTGAAAACTCAAGTGCACAGAAAGTGAGGCTGAATTACTGCAAGATTCACGAAATGGCTTGGGTAGGCACACCACCCCAGTCCCTGGGACCTTCCTGCAGAGTCCACATCTCCCAGCCAGTGCTGTGTCAGTGCCCCTGCATGGCAATTGCCCTTCCCCCAACTTCAGTATCAGTGGGGATGTTTAAGAAGCCTTTGGCCGGCTTGGACCGCCAGGACAGTGATTTCAGTAAATTCTTGAATAGCTGGTTCTCATTTTATTGGCCTGAATTGAGGGGATTGGATGAGAAGACTACAAGGCGTATATTTTGTCCTGGAGGAACAAAACGCAGCCTGGTTTGCCTACCCTTTCTCTAACCCTGTGGCAGATAAGAACTTCTAACTGCCCTCATTGAGGATTGGACTAGGGGAAAGCTGAGAGCCCAATTACCAATCATGTGACACCCAAATTTGCATGATCACAGGGTTTTACTATAGTGTCACGTGGAGGTTCATGTGTTTTGGAATTATATTTCCTTCACTGGGAATATTGATAGGCTGAACAGACCGCCCAGGGAGCTGCATCATCCTGCAGCCCCTGAAAAGAGTGGAGACCTTCAGTCTTTGTACTGTGGAGGACCCTGAGGGTTTGCTGAGTCTAGAATCACCTCCACCGAGCAGCTGTCAATTTTTCAATCTCTTCAGGTTTTGGTTCCATTATTCAGCTGTACCCTGGAGGTGGACCTGTTCGGGCAGCAACAGCATGTTTTGGATTTCCCAAATCTTTCCTCAGTGGTCTTTATGATTTCCCACTCAACAAAGTGGACAGTCTCCTAAATGGAACATTTTCTGCGGAGATGTTATCTTCAGAGCCTAAAGACGGTGCTTCAGTTGAAGAAAGTAATGGCACCCTGGAGGAAAAACAGACTTCGGAACAGGAGAATGAAGACAGCGTGGCAGAAGCCCAAGAGAGCCATCATCCACCGGAACAGGAAAGAATGGAAATCGTCTCTCAAGATCCAGAATATAAGGAGCCTAAAGAGAGAGGAAGCAAAAAGGATTATGTAAGTGTTAAGAGTCCCCCTAATCTTCATAATATTCCCCACAGAGTTTGAGTTAACTTCATCTAAACACTGAGATTTGGTTTGGCTTTGGAGCATCAGTGCCCAAGATAATAAATACCAAAATAGACGGAGAAAATGCGTGTGTGGGTGTACACACGTGTGTGATGTATTCTTTGGGTTGGAGCTTCAGGATCCAGAAGCATTGTATAGGTAGCTTACTGATGATTCTATAACAAACGGGTTTGTGTGTTTTCAACTTCCTCATGAATGACCTTCTGTTGCTCTAGTCCAAGTTGATAAATACTTTGGAAATGTTTTGACCAGCATTTCCATGAACCTGACTGAACGACCTCAGTACATTAGTTTCTTCTTTTTCTTCTTGAAGATTCAGGAAAAGCAGAGGAGACAAGAAGAGCAAAGGAAAAGACATTTAGAGGCTGCTGCTCTGCTGAGTGAAAGAAACTCAGATGGGTGCGTTGATGCAGGAATGCAGATATCTGGGTGCTCGTGGGCTGTGCTTCAAACAGATTAGAATTCTCTATCTGTGTGTCTGCTTTGATTGTAGTGGGAACAGAGATGGTGGTTCTATCTTGGGCTTTTAAAGAAAGAAGGCTGCATCTGGTGGAGGTGGGAAATTGTGCTGATTTCAGAGTTTTAGAATAAATTTGAAATGTCTCCAGTGACAGTGTATCAGATGAGTCTGTGTGGTCCTGCTACATGCAGGTGGTAGGGCATTCAAATTGATGTGATGCTGGCTAATGGTAAAGGCTAAGGAAAACCTGACAGGAGACGTAGATTCTGGTAACTGGAAAGCCAGAATTACAATGTTGGATTTATTTCCAGCTTTTTTTGTTTCTTTTTTTTAAATCAAGAATGTCATTAAATGCTACTTAGAGTTGCCAAGCACCAAGAGAGCTTTTAATTCATTTTGTGTTTCTTAGAAAGTAATATCGTGATTTTATGTTTTTGGGGGAATTTGTAGAATGTTGTATTTAAAGCTCTTGTGTGAGTCATGGCAAATGAATAGATGATCTTTTTTTTAATTTTTATTTACTTATTAAAGAGACAGAGTACAAGCAGGGGGAGTGGCAGAGGGAGAGGGGAAGCAGACTCCCTGCAGAGCAGGGAGCCCAAAGCAGGAATCAGTCCCAGAATCGCAGGATCATGACCTGAGCCAAAGGCAGACACTGAAGCAACTGAGCCACCCAGGCGCCCCAGTAGATGATCATTTTAAGTGCATTTTAAAATTTATGCTCTGCTTTGCCAAGTAGAGAATTTGTCTTAACGTTTTCCTTGCAGTTTAATTGTAGCTAGTCGTTTCCATCCCACTCCACTCCTGCTGTCTTTGCTGGACTTCGTGGCCCCTTCAAGGCCGTTTGTGGTCTACTGTCAGTATAAAGAGGTAATGCTGGAATGGAAGGACCGGGAGTTCTTGCATCTGCGTGTAAATACTCAAATCGCAGCCCTCAAAGGCATTCTTAACAAAATTCTGTTTATACCTTTAGCCTCTGTTGGAATGCTACACAAAACTGCGGGAAAGAGGAGGGGTCATCAACCTCAGGCTGTCTGAAACCTGGCTCAGGAATTATCAGGTACGTGTTCTTCCAGCCGGTTCCAGGGAGCTGCTCTCCTGAGTCACTGGCTCTCTGCAGTAGTGCCAGAAGTTGTTAAATAGACACCCCTATTTCCGTCTACAGGGATGAAAGAATCTGCCTATAACTCAAAAGTGCCCTGGCTTTTCCTGGACCCTTTTTCCTCCTTTCACGTCAGGGTCTATTACTCTGTAATTCCAGTCCAGAGACACTTAAAATGCAAACAGTTGTGGTTCATGTTTCTCCAAGGCCTCGAGATCACTGTGGAGGGAATAACTGCTAATAGCAAAATCCCTAGGCCAACAAGAAAGTGACTCTCCCC
Organism: Callorhinus ursinus; assembly: GCF_003265705.2. NCBI lineage: Eukaryota > Metazoa > Chordata > Mammalia > Carnivora > Otariidae > Callorhinus > Callorhinus ursinus. The sequence continues at coordinate 3,258,783 of NW_027397091.1, read as the reverse complement.
TCTCCCTGCTGGGATGTCTTTGCAGCAGGTTTTCAGGATTTACTGGTGGGCCCCATGTCAGTTCAGGTCCTGTGAATAAGAAGTGAAAGGGATTTATGGGGGAAGATTCCTCTGAAAGATGAGGGAGAGAGGGAGCAGGATCAGATGGGAAAGCCTTCAGACGGTGGTGGAGGTGTGATTGCTGCAAAAGAAGGGAGAGAAAGGAAGATGGGGAGGAAGAGCCTGCAGCGAGGCCTTCAGAAAGTCTCAGCCAGGATGATGGGAAACCCCAGAACAAAGATTGCCTGTTAAAGGAGCCCTGTATTGGGCAGAAATGTTGCGGTCCTGGGTACCCATGCTCAGTAATCGACTTGGAGCAGCCCATGGCCTCCCTGGGTGTGAATGCTGCAGAGGATCCCAAAGGAGCCTCAGCTACAGGCTTTCTGCTGCCTGACCTCCTCACAGCCAGTTCCCTCTTGAAGGGAGATCTGAGGCAGCACCTCCATGGCCGCCACAGGCCCTCCCCTGCTGCTTGGACGTCGTACTACTTTAATCCAGGATACTCAAAGCCCTGAACGGACCCTGCCCTTCATGGCAGTCATCTTTTTGAGCTATGGCAACAGCAGAAAAGAGATTTTGTCAGAATTAACAAGGTATCAGGGAAGGGAAGCTCTGGATATATGTCCAGTAGCTACTTCTCCATGGACCCAAGCTCCACTGTTGGCCATGAAGCTTTCTGGAGCCAATAGGAAGGAAGCTATGCACAGGCCCAGAGTACTACACAGACATTGGCTTGTTTGCCACCAGGAACTTGCCTCAGGTTTGAGAGCAGCAACTTCAGTTTTATTTTTCACAAGAAAATCATTTAAACCAGTTTCTACACTTTTATCTGCACTATCACATGAAGGAAGGAGCTCTTTAGGAATTGGTCCGATTAAATCTTCAAGAGAATCTCTGTCATTTAAATTCTCATTTCTGGCATGTGTATTGTTAGCATGTGCTTTATCTGCTTAGGAAAACGTGAATGTCTTTCTGTCTTGATTAGGTTTTGCCAGATCGAAGTCATCCCAAACTACTGATGAGCGGAGGTGGGGGGTACCTTCTCTCAGGCTTCACTGTTGCCATGGATAACCTTAAAGCAGACCCCAGCCTCAAATCCAACGCAAGCACTTTAGAATCACACACGACTGAAGAACCAGCAGCTAAAAAACGGAAATGCCCAGAGTCTGACTCTTAACCTTTCAAAAATTGCTCTGATTTTTGTCCTCAGGCGTTACACAGTTAGTAATTAAACTTTAAATGCCATTACTAATTGTTTTCTCATCTAAAAGTAAGTCTATACACTTGTTCCTGGGAAGGATGAGTCAGCCTTTTGTCCACCTCTGGCACGGATAAATCTGGTCTGTCAGAACATCAAGCCAAAATACCCAAGCCTGGGTGTATGCAGTGGACTGGTATATATGGCCGGTTCTGTTTATTTCACAAAAATCCTCTAAGTACTTTGAGTACTCCGTGAAAATATCTTGAGAATTTAGACATCCTGAAAATATATTTATACAAGACTTTGTTTATATGTTAAGCTAAGTGGAATAACGCAACGTACCTAAAACTTGGGTACTGAAAGAAAGAATTTGTGGAAGAAATTTCTTATGTTCATTCCACTCTCTTCAACCTAAGCAATATGGATGTGTGAGGGTATGAGATTTACAGTACCAAAAATATCCTCCTTGTTCCCTCCAGTCTGATGAACTTTGTTAAAACACTAGATTTTTTTTATTTAATAGTTGACAACTTAGGAAAGTTCTGAGTATTTATTGTACTGCTTTTTTGGTCAATACACAAAGGTGTAGTAGGGCACTTTTTTGTGTTAATTTGCCCATCTCCTCATTCTTTGTTCCAGGTGTGAAGTGACTAGAATTTTTGTGTTCTATTAAATTAAAGGAAACAGCAAAGGTTTTTTTCCCCTACCCAGAGACTTATGGAGATAAACACACACACACAGGTTTACGGCTGTTGGTATATACACACATATATATATTTATATATACATATGGAAACAAAAAGAATGCACTATTTATATGATCTATGACAAAGTTTAGGGCAGGGCTTAGACCAGTTCTCATTGCATTAGTGTCACTCCTTGTCAAATGTATTTTAAAGTGCCTTTTTTGGTGATTATTAATGCTGTTTGTTGAGCTCTGGCATGATTAGGTGGTTAGCCTTTCTAAGCTCTGAAAACATATAATCAAATTTGGTCATCTGCAGCCAAGGAAAGTATTTAGAGTAAGCCATGGCTCTTGTCTTGCTCAGTAAACATGCTCATAGTGTGTATTGTTCACATCATTATAGCGTAGATGCTGATCATCCAGCAGGGAGCGTCTCAGAAAAAAAGAAATTACGTTTTCCTAATAGCATGTAATATCCTGATAATGATCAGTGTGATTACCAACAAGTACAGTTTTGATTCCTTTTTCTTAAAACAGATGCTTTTAAAGAATAAAAGTGTTTCCTATTATTTGTCTGATTCACATTAATGATGGGGTCAGTGACGCCACATTCACTGGCTTTCAGCTGATTGCGACACGTGATCTGTATAAGGCAACGGGCCCAAATTGACACCTCACTGAACATGTCCTTGCAAACAGTTGTCACCCACATACAACCAGTCACGTTTTGTCAAGGAGAACTGCACAGACTGGATTCAGTAGTGGCTCGTTTCCACTGGTTGCTGTTGTTTGAATCCTCTCCTCCTTGGGATTCATCCAGTTTTCAAGGCCCACCTCATTTCATTCACTCTGGAAGTCTGCACTACCAAAGCGTTGTGTGCCCATGTAGCCGCCCCTGGACTTGACTTGTGAACTCATCTCATGTACCAGCAGCAGAAGTTAACCTTAACCTGTGTTATTTTTTCTCTTGCATATAATTTACTTCATCTTTAAGGACTGATGTTTAATTCAATAATTTGAAAACTTAGTGTGTGCCGGAATTCCCTGGAGGGCTTATTAAACCCAGATTGTTTTAACACCTCAAAGTTTCTGATTCAGTAGGTCTGGGGTGAGACAGAAGATTTGCATTTCTAGGAAGTTTCCAGGTGGTGCTGCTGCCCAGGGACCACTACTTGAGAAACACTCCTGTGTGTGCACCCACATCAAGAGTGCAGCAAAATACATGATGCTTTTGTCTTGTTTATAAAGTAGACATCCACCTTTGGAGCAGATGAATGGACAATTCTATGACTTCTGGATATCTAGCCACCAGGAGCGTTATGTGAAGTAACACTTTAATGAATAGTAATCAAAAAGTCATTTTGTGATGTCCACCGTATTTCTTCACTGGAGTAGGGTACTTGGAAATACACAGTGGTGCCAGTTAGATGGTTTTTTAGCTTAGAAGTACACTAAAATTGTGTGAAGCATATCACCCCCAGCTTTATTGAATTATAATTGACGTAACATTGTGTAAATTGGGGCACCTGGGTGGCTCAGTTGGTTGAGCATCTGACTCTTGGTTTTGACTCAAGTCATGATCTCAGGGTCCTGAGATCGAGCCCTGCGTCAGGCTCTACGCTCAGCTGGGAGTCTGCTTGAGAGTCTCTCTCTCCCTCTCCCTCTGCCCCTGTCCCCACCCCCACTCATGTGTGCTCTCTCTCTCTTTCCCTCTCTAAAATAAATCTTTTTTTTTTAAAGATTTTATTTATTTGAGAGAGAGAGAGAATGAGAGAGAAAGCACATGAGATGGGGGGAGGGTCAGAGGGAGAAGCAGACTCCCTGCCAAGCAGGGAGCCCGATGCGGGACTCGATCCAGGGACTCCAAGATCATGACCTGAGCCGAAGGCAGTCGCTTAACCAACTGAGCCACCCAGGCTCCCTCTCTAAAATAAATCTTAAAAAAAATATATTTTGTAAGTTTAAGGCATATAACTTATTTGATACATGTATATATTGCAAAGTGATTACCACCATAGCCTTAACCTCCATCCCATCACATAATTACCATTTGTTTGTGGTGAGAATGTTTAAGATCTGTACTAGCAACTTTCAGTATATAATGCAATATTGTTAACTATAGTCACTATGCTGTATATTAGATCTCCAGAACTTATTCGTCTTATAACTGGAAGTTTATACCCTTTAATCAAATCTCCTCAGTACCCCCCCCCAGCCCCTGGCAGCCACCATTTTACTCTGTTTTTATGAGTTTGGTTTTTTAGATTCCACATTCAAGTAACATACATTATTTGTCTTTCTCTGTCTGGCTTATTTCACATAGCACAATGCCCTCAAGGTATCCAAGTTGTCATAAATGGCAAGATTTCCTTCTCATGGCTGAATATAATGTTCCATTGTATATGGATACCACATCTTTATCCATTCATTCATTGACAGACCCTTTGGTTGTTTCCATATCTTGCTGATTTTGAATAATGCTACAGTGAACATGGGAGGTACCTCTTCGAGATACTGATTTTGTTTCCTTCAGATATATATCCATATACAAAAGGTCCATATGCTTACACTCCCTTCTTGTGTTTTATGATTTTTATTGCACAATTTATGTTTTCATACTGTGTATCCATTAACAAATTATTTACAGTTATTTTTAATCCTTTTGTCTTTTAACCTTTGTGCTGGAATTATAAGTGATTAACCCACCACCATTACAATATTCTGAATTTATATATCAGTGAGTTTTATACGGTTTTCAATTAGCTGATTAGTAGCTTCCATTTTAGCTTAATGAATTCCCTTTAACCTTTCTAGTTAAGCTAGTCTAGTGGTGATGAACTTCAGCTTTTTGTCTGGAAAATCCATTTCTGAAGGAAAGCTTAAGAGTATTCTTTTTTTTTTATTTATTATTATTATTTATTAACATATAATATTGGTTCCAGGGTACAGGTCTGTAATTCATCAGTCTTACACAATTCACAGCACTCACCGTAGCACATACCCTCCCCAATGTCCATCACCCAGCCACCCCGTCCCTCCCACCCCCTCCACTCTAGCAACCCTCAGTTTGTTTCCTGAGATTAAGAGTCTCTTATGGTTTGTCTCCCTCTCTGGTTTCGTCTTGTTTCATTTTTCCCTCCCTCCCCTCTAATCCTCTGTTTCTCAAATTCCACATATCATTGAGTTCATATGATAATTGTCTTTCTCTGATTGACTTACTTCGTTTAGCATAATACCCAACTTAGAGTATTCTTGAGTAGAGTATTCTTGACTGGCAGTTTTTTGGCTTTTTTCAGCACTTTGAATATATCATCCCACTTCCTTCTGACAAGGAGAATTTCTGCTAAAAAATTCACTAGTAGTCTTATGGGGGTTCCCTTGTAGGTAACAAGTTGCTTTTCTCTGGCTTCTTTTAAGAGTCTCCTTATCTTTAATTTTTTACAATTTAATTATAATGTGTCTCGGTGTAGCTTCATCTTATTTGGTACTCTTTCTCCAGGTTAAGGAAGTTTTTAGCCATTATTTCTTCAAATAACTTTTCTGCCACTTTCTCTTTCCTTCTGGGACCCAGATAATGCATATGTTTGTCCACTTAATGGTCTCATAAGTCCCTTCATCTTCACTCTTTTTCGTTTTTTAAATTTTTTGCACCTCTTATTAGATGAATTCCACTGCCCAGTCTTTGAGTTCATTGATCCTTTCTTCTCTTTGATCTATCTGCTGTTAAACCCCTATATTGAATATTTTAGTTCACTTATTGTATTATTTAGCTCTATGATTTCTTTGTGATACTTACTTATATTTTATGTCTTTTGAAATTCTCACTTTGTTCATGACCTGACCATGGTGAGCATTTTTATGACCATCATTTTTGAATTCTCTGTAAGATAAATCACTTATCTCTCTTTAAGATTTGTTTCTGGAGATTTGTTCTTTTGTTTGGAACACATTCCTCTGTTTATTTTTTCTTTACTCTGTATGTTGGTGCTTACATATTACATATGACAGCAACCTCTTCCAGTCTTGACAAATTGGTCTTGTATAGGAGATAAGCCTCGCCAATCAGCTCAGTCTGAGCTCCTGTTTGTCTGTCAAACCTTTGTGATTGTTGGGGCGCTTGGGTGGCTCAGTTGGTTAAGCATCCAACTCTTGATTTCAGCTCAGGTCATTATCTCAGGGTTGTAAGATAGAGCCTCGCGTCGGGCTCTGCACTGGGCATGGAGCCTACTTAAGATTCTCTCTCTCCCTCTGCCCCTCCCCCCCCAGAAAAAACCTTTGTGATCATCTAAGCCACCATCTTTGTTCTAAGTGATCCCCAGTAATTGAGGGTGTGCCAAGACCTGCAGGTATCCCAAAGGGGAGAATTATTGTCAGCACCTAGAAGCAGGCTGATTAGCAGCCAGGTGGTGTATCTAATATCTTTATTTGAAATATATTGTTGCTTCTAGGCTAGTGTTAATTTTTGTAAAATAGATTACAGGTTTTTCTTGAACTTAAGTAGCACAGGTCAGATGGCAAGAAATGTGAGTCCCTGAAAGAGTAACTGATAAGCTATTAACTACTCCCATCAACATTTACTAGACACCCTCTGCTTTTTGATCCTTTTTGGAGAAGAATCAAATCTTTGAAGTATAGGAAATTAATATGTACTCTCCTCCCCCTCTCCTTTTTTTTTTTTTTTTTTGCCTCTTACATAGTTCCATTAATAACCTGGAGTTGAATATTTCTGGCAGAGACCATGTGGCCCTCAAAGCCTAAAATACGGGGAGGAAGGTGGGGGAATGGGTTAGCCCGGTGATGGGTATTAAGGAGGGCACATATTGCATGGAGCACTGGGTGTTGTATGCAAACAATGAATCATGGAACACTACATCAGAAACTAATGTTGTATGGTGACTAACATAACATAAAAAAAAAAAAAAAAAAAAGCCTAGAATATGTTCTATGTGGCCGACTAAGAGATGTGCTGACGGTGGTTGTAAGTGAAGTAAGAGGGAGTGTGTGGTGAAGAGAGCAGGAGAGCAGCACTTTGGAGCAACCACATCAGGGAGCTGGTTTGGAGCAAGCCGCGACAAAAGACGTAAAGTGAAATCCAGAGCTTCATGGTCCTCTAGACCTCCGGGCAGAATTTGACATGGGTGACCCCTTTCCTTGTGACAGTTTTCTCACGTGGCTTCTAGGACACAACTCATTTGGTTTCCCCCCTCCCTTTCTGGCTATTCTTCCTCTATCTCTGTTTCTGGTTCCTCTTCATCTCTGAGATGAATGTTTAGAAAGGGCTTAGCAGTTGCACCATTGCCCTTTTTTGTCTACACACTGCTAGGTGTAGAGTGGTGGAAGGATTTGGGGTCTGAGCGAAGAAAAAGATACGACCATGAGGTGGCAGTAGCACCCACATGCTGTACTGAGTGATCTTGCTGCTCCGACAGGTTAGCAAGGGAGGGGGGTGTTTTTCACTGCAGGAATCTGTCTAGAAGCCACACCATGGGGTTACTTCTCAGAAGAAGAGGAGGGCAAGGGAACCCCCAGGGAATGGGGAATTAAAGAGGGCCTTCTCGTGTTTAGGTGGAGTCTCTGGGTCTGATAGCTCTGAAGGACAGGAGTCTTAGAACGTAAAAGGCTTGGATCTGATAACCACTAGGCCCTGTCGATCAATGGTCAGCAGATGCTGGGTATATGCTGAAGGTATGAAAAGCAGATGGACCCTAAATGTCTAAAAGTTTGCTTATTTGGGCTCTGTTTAAAAGAAGTAGACGTGAATGTAAGACCTGAAACCATAAAACTCCTAAACACACGCGCGCGCAGTAAGCTCCTTAACATCAAGCTTGGTCACGATTTTTTGGATTTGACACCAAAAGCAAAAATCAACAAGTGGAACTACATCAAATTACAAAGCTTCTGCACAGGGGCGCCTGGGTGCCTCAGTCAGTTAAGCGTCTGCCTTCAGCTCAGGTCATGATCCCGGGATACTGGGATCAACCCCCACATCAGGCTCCCTGCTCAGTGGGGAGTCTGCTTCTCCCTCTCTCTGCCCTTCCCCTCTCTCGTGCTCTCTCTCTCTCAAATAAGTAAAATCTTTTAAAAAAATTAGTTCTAGATATTTTATTCTTTTTGATTAAATTGTAAATGGGATTTTTTTCTGAATTTTTCTTTCTGATAGTTCATTGTTAGTGTATAGAAACATAACAGAATTTTGTATATTGATTTTGTATCCTGTAACTTTACTGAATTCATTTATTATAACGGGGTTTTTTTTGGTGGAGTTTTTAAGGTTTTCTGTATGTAAAATCATGTCATCTGCAAATCTTGACAGTTTTATTTCTTTCTTTCCAATTTGGATGCCAATCCAATTTGGATTCCAATTCTTTTCTTACCTAATTGCTGTGCCTAGGACTTCCAATTCTATGTTGAATAAAAGTGGCAAGAGTGGGCATCCTTATTTTATTCCTGGTTTTAGAGGAAAAGCTTTTAGTTTTTCACCATTAAGTGGATGTTAGCTATGGGCTTGTCATATATGGTTTTTATTACGTTGAGGTAATACCTATACCTATATATACCTACTTTGTTGACAGCTTTTATCATAAATAAATGTTAAATTTTGTCAAATGCTTTTTCTACATCTATTAAGATAATCAGATGATTTTTATCTTTTATTTGGTTAATGTGTATCATGTTAATTGATTTACAGATGTTGAGCCTTCCTTATATCTCTGGAATAAATCCCATTTGGTCATGGTGTATGATCCTTTTAATGTGTTGTTGAATTCAGTTTGCTGAGGATTTTTGTATCTATGTTCATCAGGGATATTGGCCTGTAATTTTCTTGTGTCCTTGTCTGGTTTTGGTATTAGAATAATGCTGGCCTCATAAAAATGAATTTGGAAGGATTTCCTCCTCTTCAATTTTTGGAACATTTTCAAATGAATTGGTATTAATTCCTCTTTGAATGTTTGGTAGAATTCACCAGTGAAGCCATCTGGTCCTGGACTTTTGTTTGTTGGTAGGTTTTTGATGACTAATTCAACCTACTTACTAGTAATTGGTCTGTTCAGATTTTCTAATTCTTCATGATTCAGTCTTGGAAGGTTGTATGGTTTTAGGAATGTATCCATATCTTCTAGGTTGTCCAATTTGTTGGCATATAATTATTCATAGTAGTCTCTTATGATCCTTTGTGATGTCTTTTGTGACAGCTCCTCTTGCATTTCTGATTTTATTTATTTGAGCCCTCTCCTTTTTTCTTGGTAGGTCTAGCTATAAGTATGTCAATTTTGTTTATCTTTTTAAAGAAGTAGCTCTTTGTTTCGCTGAACTTTTCTATTATCTTTTTAGTCTTTATTTCATTTCTTTCCACTCTGATCTTTGTTATTTCCTTCCTTCTACTAACTTTGGGCTTCATTTATTGGTTTTCCAGTTTTAAATGCCATCTCTATGATGATGACTCCCACATGATGTCTTTAGAACAGATCCCCACCCCCCCACCTTGAGCTCCAGGCCCATATACCTGACTCAACACCTGCACTTGGGTGTCTGGTCACATCTTAGACTTAACATAACCCAACCTGAACTCCCCATATCTTCCTTCCCAAGCCAGTCCCTCCTACAGTTATCCCTACCTCTGCTGTTCCCTGTTGCTCAGGCCTAAAGTTTTCATGCTTGACACCTCTCTTTCACTTATGCCACACCAAATCCTTCAGCCCTACCTGTCCTCTGTCTCCAAAATAGATCCATAGATTGATGACTTCTCTTTACCCCCAGTCCCACACCCTAGTCCAAGCCATCACAGTGACCCACCAGGATTATTGCAGTGGTCTCCTTACTGGTTTTTGTGTTTGTGCCCAGGAGCTGGAGTGTTGTTATCACGTAAAGCAAATATTGTCAGTCCTCTACTGAGATCTCTCCAATTGGAAAAGCACAAGGCCTTACCAAGGGCCTACAGAGCCCTGTGTGATCTAGCCGATGCCATTTCACTTCCTATGTCCTCCACATGGGCCTCCCTGCTCATCTTCAAACATACCAACCACATTACTGTCTCGGGGCCTTTGCACTTACTGCTCTCTGCCTGAAGTGTCCTTCCCCCAAGGGGTCCACATGGCTTACACCCTCACTTTCTTTAGGTGTTTTACTTTCTCAGTGAGGCCTGTTATGTACCCAAGTGGCTGGTTTCTGGGCTACAGAGTAGTAATTATTGTAGTTAGTTAATTATTTTAGCACCCTAGATCTCCCAATTATACTATATTTTACAGTGATATGTTGTGTATTTTCATTTTGTAATGCTAGGACCCTTTCTCTCCTCCTGTTCCATCACTATGCCTTAACTCTTCCTTGATAAAATATTAGAAACCATAACAGTTAAAATATTCAAATAGAATAATTCTAAAATACAGATGGTTACATCTGCAGAAGGATTTGGGAGGAGAGGGTTACAGGCCATTGTTTCTGATAGTATTAGATACCTAGGGCCGCCCTAACAAAGAACCAAAAACTGAGTGACTTAAAACAACATAAATGTGTTGTCTCACAGTCCTGGAGGCCAGAAGTTCCAAATCAAGGTGTCTGCAGGGCCATTCTCCCCCTGAAAGTTCTAGGGGAGAATCTTTCTTTGCTTTTCCAGCGTCTGGTGATCCCAGATGTTTCTTGGCTGGTGGCAGCCCAGCTTTAGTCTCTGCCACCATCTTTATGTCTTCACATGACATTCTCCTCTGTGTCTATCCACATTTTCCTCCTCTTACAAGAACACCGGTCATATTGGATATGGGCCCACTCTAATGACTTCATCATAACTTGATTGCATCTGCAGAGACTATCTTCAAATAAAGTCACACTCACAGGTGCCAGGGGTTAAGTCTTCAACATAACATTTTGGAGGACAGAGTTCAACCCACTATACGCCTTTCAGGACTACTTGATGTCTTGCCATCAACATATATTACTTGGATCAAAAGAGAAAACAGTGGCCTGGGTAGTCCTTGAGTTTATCTTAAAGAAATGGTGGCATGGCATCCCCAGAGATCCTCATTGCCCTCTGCTGGCACCATGGGTCAGGTGGGATTTCTTGAATGTCTCCTGTATCCTTGATAGGTCATCTGTGCCTACACATTGCTCTGCCCTGAAGTGTTTGCAAACTAAACGGAAAGGATGTGCTAGCGCACCGGACATCAACAGGAAGCCAGCAGCTTCTCATGAGCAGTGCCGTGTGTGTGTGTGTGTGTGTGTGTGTGTGTGTGTGT
>NW_027397091.1:3129663-3247618 GCF_003265705.2 Callorhinus ursinus | reverse complement strand
CACCTGTCAGGCTAGCATTTAGTGCATTGCTGTGTTTTGCCTTCCCTTATCCAGTGAGTAAATCCCTATTTGTCTTGGGCCCTTGAATCCTCTTTATTAGGAAGTGATTTTGTTCTCTGCTGTGCTGCAATAGAGAAAAAGGAGAGACGCGTCTACTGCAATGTGTTAAGCATTTCTTAGTAACTTGTATCAAGATGTGGTAACAAAGGGTTATAATGGCAATACCTTAAATATATTTGCCATAATACAAGCTTAGTTTTGGATTGTTTCTTAGGTTGAGGTCCCCCAGAAGCCGACCCTGAAATAAGAAGTTGAGGACAAGCAGTTTATTTGGGAGGTGATTCCAGGAAACACCAGTTGAGGTTACCAGTAGGACGTGGGACAGGGAGATAAAGCCAGCCTAGAAAGGGTATATTACCAAGCGGCTCACTGCTGTGGCCCCTGGGGCTCAATCCCTTGGGAGGCACCATTGGTGAGGAATGAGATGACGGGTAAAAGAAGAGGACATTTTCCACCTGTCTTGCCATAGGAAGCTAGCTGTGGGGTTGATAATGGTAGCAGCCAACATTTCCTGCACCATGCCATATGCCAGGCACTATTCTAAGTGTTTTGCATACTCCTCTCATCCTCGTAACGACCTAGTAAGGCAGGTATCCTTATTTTACTGATGAACCTGAGGTCCAGAGAGGGAAAGTAACTTGTCCGAAGTCATACAGCTACTTAAGAGTCAGAGCCCTGTCTTCTTACACAGTAGAAATCAGACAGGCCCTAAAGACTCAGGGATCTGTCTGGACCAGCCCACATGTTACGATTCCCAGTCCAGAGTTCTTCCCATTATCCAGGCTCTCTCCTCCTTTACCCTGAAAAATGACCCATGACTGGCTACTCCCAGAGCTTTCCAGATAATAGGATTTAAAAAGTAAATGTCGACTGCCTTCGGCTTGGGTCAGGATCCTGGAGTCCCGGGATCGAGTCCCGCGTCGGGCTCCCTGCTTAGTGGGGAGTCTGCTTCTCGTTCTGACCCTCTTCCCTCTTGTGCTCTCTATCTCTCATTCTCTCTCTCTCAAATAAATAAATAAAATCTTTAAAAAAAATAAAATAAAAAAATAAAAAGTAAATGTCTTTGGTCATTTTTGAAATCGTTTCTTCAAGCCTATTTAATCATCTTTCTTTACCCTGAGGGAACAGATGTCTTTTCCTGTACTCTTTCACTTTATATCGTGGACGTTCTTTTACTTCAAAGTTTTGCTTTTTTTATTTTCCCTCTTCTGCATCCAAAGACCAACAAATCCTAGTGCTATCTTTTAAAAATTTAAAGAATGGATTTGAAAATCACACTCCTCCCTGTTAGCCCAAAGGAAGCTAAGAACATGAAACTTTGGTTTCAGATGAATCTTTTATTATTTCAAACTAAGACAAACGTATTTTTTTTTCAAGGATGACAGCACATTGTCACAAGCATGTTAATATTTCTATTTTGCAAGAAAGGATATGCTACAAGTCATGCTATTCATATTTTCAATAGCATTCTGGCAAAAATTAAAGCATTTCCAATTGTGTCAAACATTGAATGAACAGTAACTTCTACTTTCTGCTTTGGGTAAATAAATGGTCTCTTTCAGTGAAGCGGTGGAAAATAGATAATGTGAGGGCTGCTCCTTAAAACTGCCCTTTGCTCCGACGGCCATCAGCCCCTTTGGTTACCACTGAACTTCTCAGCTATTTTCTGTAGTTCCAGATCCATCGCAGCTAGGTTCTCAAGTTCCTTTTCCTAGAAAATACAGAAAAGTGGAGGCATGAGGTCCCAGATCGATTAATTTTATTGTGGTTTGAGGGAGTATGAACAGGAGGGAATCTTTGATATGTTAGAGGCCATATGAGACACCCTACATCAGTGGTTCTCAAAGCGTGGTCCCCTGACCAGAAGCATCAGCATCACCAAGGAACTTACCAGAAATGCAGATTCTTGGGCCCCACCCAGGACCTACTCAATCAGAAACTCTGAAGGCTAGGAATCTCTTGAGATTCTGACACACATTCCAGTTTGAGAAACACCAACCAACATAATTCAGTATCAGGAAAAAAATCATTGTTTAGGCAGGTACGGTTCTGATAATGTTAACTATCTGAGATGTAAACTAATTTTTATAGTCCAGTAGCTGATAAGGATCGATTAAAGCAACTAATTTCTATATCATCTGTTCCTTCTTACCCTGGGAAATAGCGATGAAAAGTTAAATGACCAAGAAGACACCAAAAGAGGGGTTGTCAGCCTTGGCTGAACACTGAAACCACATGGAAGCTTGGAAAAATCCTGATGCCCAAGTAGCACCCAGCACCAAATAGACAGAATCCCTGGGGGTGAATCCCAAACATCAGTAAATACTCAAGCCCTCCAGGTGATTCCAACATACAGCCGAGGTTGAGAAGCACTGCAGTAGGGTAAGTGGGCAAGGTTATGGACAACAGAAACCCAGAGGTTGTCGCCACGCTCTTACTGGGGGTACATCCTCATGGCAATTAATTCCCACCAGTTTCTCCACATTACTTTCAGAGAGTCTTGAAGATATTAACATTGACCATCTTAATTTTCAACAAAAGCCCCACACTCTACCTCTTCCTCTGTCAGAACTCCCTGGCCAGCCCTGTCCTTTTCATTCTCTGCTGCATGGCGTGGGCTCATCTGCTCCTCAGAGTCATAGAAGTCTGGAAATTCGGCTGACTTCTTCCTGTAGTGAAGGAGCTGGTCTAGTTCAGCCACTCGGTCATACTGCCTTTTCAGATCCAGTTTGGGGGAGAGATTTCTCTTCTCATATCCCCAATTCACATCCTCCTCGAGGGGCTTTTTCTCCCACAAGTCATAGTTATATTCTGGGAAGAAATTCTTCTCATTCAAGGTCAGCCCATTTTCCTCTTCCCCCTCAAGAAAATTGTCATCCATGTTGTCTTTTCTCTCAAAATGGCTGCTCTTCCACTGGGAAGGGTCATAGTATGGGTTGAGCAGCTCCCCTAATCTCTTCCTCTTGTCAGTGGTGTAATGGGGAGCATACTGTTTGCCTTGAAGCCTGGCTTCCTCCCTGCTCTCTGTAGCATCTTCCAGGTCCTCCTGCTGCTGCCACTTCCCTGGGGCTTCTTCCTCACCCCTTTCCTCACCATAGTTGAGGTAATTTCTGTCCTCTTTCCACTCACCTTGTGAGTGCCTCCTTGCCTTGTCCATCTGGCTTTCTTGGACACGGTGGTGTCCTTCACCCAAGAACTGTTTTTCTTCTTTGTTGTCTAGAATGGAATATGCACCTGGTTTCCCTCCCCTGGCTCTGTGGTGGTACCCCCCTTCATGGCCCCTCTCTTCCTCACTTTCTTCATTATATCCCTGTGCTGTGTTGTCAAGCTCTGAGCTGGGGCGATTTCTCTTGTCCTCCTCCCAGCTCTCCTCACTGGGAGGTCTCGGAGCCCTGTACTCCTCACTTCCTCTGCCCCCATATCGTCCCTGCTCCAGGTCCTTGGGAGCCTGGACAGCCTGGTAACTCCTCACTTCTTCCCCATATTCGGGTTCTTCCTCTGAAGCCCTATAGTGGGCTGTATGGTGGTCCCTCTTTTCCCCTAAACCGACCATGCCCACATTTGACTCCTCAGATTCCTCACGGAGGTGTCCCCTTTCCTCAGAGGGAGGCTTCCCTTCTTGAGAGGACCTGTCTGGCCTGGTCCTCCCATGGTGGTGTCTTGGCTTCCAACGTCGTTTGTCCACCTCACGGTCAGCATCTTCCTCACTTTCCTCAGATTCTTCCTGACTCCCAACTTGGCTTTTAGACTCTTGAGCGTGTTTCTCCTGGCTTCTTATATCCTCTCCACTCTCCTGGCTGCTCCTCTCCCGGCTGTGTGTCTTCTCCTGGGGGGGCCCAGCAGAGTGCAGACCATAACTGGCCTTTAACTCCTCTTTTTTCTTAGCTGTAGCCTGGTTTCTTTTGTTGAGAAAGGCATTTTGTGTCTCTTCTAGCTCTTCCAGGTTTTTCTCTTCACTGCCATCTCTCCCACGCTCCCTTTTCTGATATTTCTCCCCCTCCTCTTCCTTCCTGTCCTCTTCCTCGGTTTTCTCAAAATGGCGTGTCTTTGCTTCTTTGGAGACTTGGCTGTCAGAGGAGTAGAGGTCTCCTTGGGGTTCGCTTGCTCCTTCTCGGCTGTGCCCCCCTCCCTCTGTGTCTGCCACTGTCGGGCCTTGGGTGTCCTCCTCTCCTGGGACTTCCTCCCTACCAGAAGGCCTGTGGGCTTCGGAGGCATCAGCTGGGTCTCTTAATCTTACTTCAAACCGTGTGTTTTCATTTTCACTTTTCTCTTCATCTTTGACCTCTTTTCTACCTATAATGGAAATAAAGAAGCATAAGTGTAACTTCAGAATTGCTTGGGGTTCAACAAGCACCAGCCTCAGTGATACAACAAAACCAAAGGACCCGAAAAATTACTTGGATAATTTTTTAAGTTAATAAAAAGTATACTCAGATTCCTTTTAAAAGAAAATGGTATGAAAGCTCCTTGGCTGTGTTTAACTCTAATAAAAAACTCTATTTTTACTTTTTTCATAACACCCAGCCAGCATTTCTCATTGGTACTATTTTCTTTTAAAGATTTTATTTATTTGAGAGAGAGAATGAGAGAGCGCACAGCAGGGGGGAGGGGCAAAGGGAGAGGGAGAAGCAGACTCCCCGCTGAGCAGAGAGCCCGAAGTGGGGCTCGATCCCAGGACCCTGGGATCATGACCTGAGCCGAAGGCAGATGCTTAACCGACTGAGCCACCCAGATGCCCCTCTCATTGGTACTATTAATGATCAAATTAAAATCCAAATAGAGATTTGTGAAATGCTGGAATTTAGAACCAGAAGAAACCTTAGAATTCATCTAATTCAATCTCCCCTTTTTGCAAAGACATTGAGACTCAGAGAGGTACAATTAGGGACCCTTCTTTCCACATTTGCTCTAAGTAAGGATTAAAAAATTAGCATTATGTAAATACCTCTAACTAGAATCCAGCTAAATAAAGTTAAATAGCCAAAATGGGAAGTATCAGGATTCAAAGGAGGATTTAAAATTTTAAATTATTAGTTTATCAGCCTTTTTAATCCAGTCAGCTGTGTAGACTCAATGTAGCAATAAGTGACAATACAACTTAGTAGCCAGTGATAAGAAGGGTGTATATTTCTTCCCTGAGAAAACTGCCCAGCAGTAGAAAGAACCATTTCTTCCATCACTCAGATCCCATCTGCCCAACATATCCTCAGATGTTGAAGATGAAGATCAGTATACTGAGTTATTTTTGTGTTTCATTAGTCAACAGTAAATGGTATAACTGATATTTTAATTGAATGTGTCCTCTCCTATCTTTTCCAAATGTCAATAGCTCCTTTACTAAATCCTCCTTAATTCAAGGGCATTTCATGAAAGGAGATATGCAGCTAGCATTGTCTGATTGTTAGCTGGAAGGGCTTGGATTTCAACTTACGTCACTGAGTTCAGATAGAATTCCTGAAGCCAAGGCCTCTCATAGCTCTGAGTCCAGATCTGCACTGTCTGTTGTGGGAGCCACTTGAAATGTGGCTGGTCCAAACTGAGATGAGCTATAAGTCTAAGATACCCACCAGATTTTGAAGACTTTGTATGAAAAAAAAATGCAAAATATCTCAATTTTTCATATTGATTATATATTGAAATATTTTGGGTGTAATGGATAATATATATTATAAATATTTTGGGTGTGGGGGCACGTGACTGGCTCAGTCAGAGGAGCATGCGACTCTTGATCTTGGGGTTGTGAGTTCAAGCCCCACATTGGATGTAGAGATTACTTAAAAAAAAAAAGATAAACTTTATAAATAAATACATAAATAAATCTATTGGATGTGTAAATAGTATATATTGAATAAAATACACTGAATAAAAATAAAATATATTAAAATTAATTTCTCCTCTCTCTTTTTACTTTTTTAATGTGGCCACTAAGAAATTTGAAGTTATATTTGTGGTTCACAATATATTTCTACTGAATGGCACTGATGAGTCATTTTGAACTGAACATTTGCAAAATGAAAAAAATTGGTCATTGTAAAAATGTCCATAAAATAGTGGATGGTCGGTACCTCTCTCCTTAAAGTGTAGCCTGGCATGATAACATCGTCATGTTTTGTGAATCAACTGAAATGTCTCTGACCTTTCATACCGAGACACCTGAGAGCCAGTCCCTCCCCAATGATTTTGTCTTTTAAGAGCCAGTGCAGTATTGAAGCAGGTGGGGCCGTCCAGGTAGGCACAGGTGAGCAAGGAGGCTTTGGGCGGATACTGACATCATTCTGAGAGTGAGTTGACATAGCCCTAATCAGACAAGATCTCAGCTTTCCAGGGTGGGGGCTGTGTCACCCCTTTCCTACTGCCTACTGGTCAGGAACAGAATATTTATTTTTTCCCAGTTAAGTCTGTGCTCCCTGTAGCAGCTTGTGCCTTAGTCTTAGAACTTCCTCCTAAATTTAGCTTTAAGTCCCCGCAGGTGAGATCAGAGGAGGACTGTGATTAGCAGCACATAGTCATTGTCAATCTGATAAACCAAGGTGTGAAGCTCATCCTTACTTTCAAGTAAAAAAGGGGGAAATGTACCTTCTATCCTTAAGTCTCTGTTGCAAGGATGACCAGATTAACCTGGACAAACAGATTCTTTTATCTATTAAGAAGCTGGGCTATGTATTCCCTAAGGTCTCTTCAAGCTATAAAACAATGATTCTCCTCTATTCCCCTAAGTGCTCATTCACTCAACAAGTGTGTGCTTGCTCCACAGACACTGCACAGAATGGGGAGTGGAAATGGACATGGGCTAGGGGCAGGAGGGAGATTTCATCCATCCAGCTGGCTGAAAAGCTCCACCAGTCTTCTGATCAGTTTAAGACACATCCGCAGGAGAGAAAACTAGAATTGAGCAGAAGCCACAAAATGGTAACCCAGAGGTGAGTTCTGGTTGGCCTCAATAGCATTTTTAGTCATTTCAAATTGAGGCAATACTTAAATACCAGGGGATGTTGCTTACAAATCCAAATTTTAACTTCTTTTGAAAAATCCAAATCTGATAACAAAGTCTGTATTTCTCCACCAGTAGGGTTGGAAGTGAGAAATATCTGCCCCCCCCCCCCCCCAAAGGGACATGTATCCTCCAGTTTGTGAGTCACTTCTTACCTGCCTCACGCCCTATGCTGTCTGTCTGGGCCTTGGCTGCTGAGTCTGCAACCAGGAGGATCTCTTAAACCCTCCTGATCTCAGCATTGTATAGTTCTCTGGGTAGAGTGTCACCAGGGTCCTTCCTGAGAGACAAGAGTCATTTGATTTTAACCAGTTTCCCTGGGTCTCTCTCAACAGACATCAAAAGACCCCAAGGCACAGTCTGTGTTAAGCAGAGGCTAGAATCACTATGGCCACAACCTAAAGGCTGAGTCTGATCTTGGCAGGCAAGCAGAGCCCTACATCAACAGCTCTTCCTAAGCAATCACAGTTCTTTGATGACCTAGTATGGCAGACCCCACACTTCTCCATCCATCCAGTAAACGAGGGAAGGGGAAGGGAGATAGTGAGACAGGTTTGCCCAGAGGAGCTGCCTTTAGTTTCTGCCTGAAGACTCATTCTGTCTGTATTTATTCCCTGTAATGGCTGGAAAAGAAATTTGGGGAGAAATTCAGAAAGACATATGTATGCTGGGATTGGTAGGGAAGCTTCCTCCCACTGTTCATGGGGCCTGTAGAGGCTCAGGTCCCCACATCTGTGATTACCCTGAAGCCCCCAACGGTGGATTGAGTCCTGCCAGGTTACTCTTTTGGTCAATTGCCAATACTTGTTTTTACCATTTTATGCATGAGGGCTCATGTGCGGCAATAGCAAGAGAGTATTATCTTGCAATGGGAGATTTTGGAGGTGACAGGAAAAACAAATCCACTATTCCCAGCCTAACTAAAAATTTTAAAAGCAGAGAAGTTGTTGAAGAGAACAGTGGTTTTTGGATTTGACTGAATCAGGTTAACTTCATGCATAAGAGAGACGGCATAGTTTTTGGAAAAACTGATCTTTCAATGTCAACTCCCAGTGGATATTGCTTGCATTTCTGTTCAAATTTTATCTTCAACAGAAGTTGATTGTATAGAGAACACATCCCACTTTAGATTCAGAAGGTCACTGCTCTGACTCACCGGCTGCTCCTCTTGTACCCTCCCCCTTCCTGTTCTCCACCATTTGGTAGTACCTCCCATTCTAATCAGCTCTAAATTAAAATGGCCTGAACAGGGGCGCCTGGGGGGCTCTGTTGTTAAGCGTCTGCCTTCGGCTCAGGTCATGATCCCAGAGTCCTGGGAATCGAGCCCCCGCATCGGTCTCCCTGCTCGGCAAGAAGCCTGCTTCTCCCTCTCCCACTCCCCCTGCATATGTTCCTGCTCTCGCTGTGTCTCTCTCTCTGTCAAGTAAATAAATAAAATCTTTAATAAATAAATACAATGGCCTGAATAATCTGTCATGTAAAGAGGCCAGAAGTTTCCAAGTCATCCTTCAAGCTTCTAACTTCTCGCTGTCAGAAGAGCAGAAGGCAAAGAGTAATTTTAAGATCTCCTATCCTTTCATCTTCCAGCATTCCCAGAACACTTAACTCCTGCAACCTAATCACAAACGAGCACTCCCCACACTTCCCTCCACCCAAGTGAAAGCCTGTTCTAAAAATCCAAACTCTGGAACTAAGGAATTTAAGAACTGATAGCTATCTCAAAGGCTGTCATTGAGTCCAACTCCCTCATTTTACTTTGAGAAAACAAGCGCAGAAAGGCAAGAGGTCCTTCCCCGTGGCCACACAGCTATGAAGTGGCAGAGTGGGACTAGAAGCCATTATCGTCTATCTCCCCAGATCCTAGTCTAGTCTGCACTCTTCCCATTACATTATGCCCTCCCCTGCGCCCTTTCATTTGGAGGTAAAGTGGAAGGTGTAGTGGAGGGAGTGGGAGAAAGGATCACTTGAGGGACAAAGATCTCCTGCAGTGTGGGACACTTACTCTTTTTCAGGACCTGGCGACACTCTGGGGTGATGGGTGGAGTGTTGGACTTCGACAAGGCATTTGAGAGGACCTCGATGATGCAGCGAGTCACCTGGGGGTGGGGGGAAACCCAAGAGCACGTTGGCAAAAGCTGGTGTCACTGGGATGAGGGACTAACTCAACCCAGAGCGGCTGTAGCAAGAGGCTTGGCTCTGTGGCCTATACTGGTGTGGGATCCTTGGGGCAGAAATGCAGATTTACAGGACCATAGTGAAATCTCAGGCTTCTCCACAGAACAGTGCAAAACAGCATTGGGTCAAGATTATATAAGAGAAGGGAAATAAACACCCATTTCTTGCAGGTTTGAAAAGGAAAATGGTGATGACAGCTGTCCTCCAGGACACTAAAGACGTCCAGGAAGGAAATGAGCACCCAGGGCAGGAGGGACATTCTCTGCCCCCGTCCCCTTAGGGATGAAAACCTAGCTTTGTAAGACTATGTTGTAGGTTTCCTGTTGCTGTCATTTGTTTTTGTTCGGTTTGGTTTAATATGATAAGGAGTGGGAGAACCTAGAGTCTAGATAAAAGTCTAGATTCTAGACTTCCAATTCAACTTACCATTTCTTCATTGTGGTTCCTGTTATCCACTGGCACAGAACTGACTGCTTTGAAGGAGAAAAATAAATGGGAAGACTTTAGTTGATTTTTGGGAGCTGTGTGACCCCAAACTCACAAAATCACCTCCACCCCCTGCACGTTATATGGAAAGAGGGGCAAAGTCACAGCTGAGCAGAATGGAGATAGTTGAAGAAGATTGGTCCAGGAGCCATTATTGCCCCAGTGCTCGCTCTCTCTCTCTCTCTCTCTCTCTCACACACACACACACACACACACACATACACACACAGCTGTTGTCCCTAGCAATGTCTTAAACGTGATTTGGAAATGAATACTGTCTAATATGCAGTGTAATTCAAATCCACACCACAAAGACAGCTTCTGAGATACTGGCAATGTTCAGTTTCTTTCTTTTTCTTTTTTTTTTTTTTAAGATTTATTTATTTGAGAGCGAGAGAGGGAACAAGTGGGGGAGGGGTAGAAGGAGAGGGAGAGAATCTCAAGCAGACTCCCCGCTAAGCATGGAGCCCAAAGCGTGGCTGGGTCCTATGACCCTGAGATCATGACCTGAGCCAAAACCAAGAGTTGAACCCTCAACCAACTGATCCACCCAGGTGCCCTGGCAGCGTTGTTTCTTGATCAGGGTACTGATTACACAGATGTGCTCAATGAGTGAAAAATTCATTAAGCTGTATACTATGATCTGTGCAGTTTTCTAAATGTAAATAAAAAGTTTAAAACCTAGTTTAAATGAAACCAGGGTACCTTCCTCAACTCTTCTGCCTACCCAAAATGGGTAAAGATTTGTGATTCCCTCTACCTATTCCTGTCCCCAAGAAAATATCCCTCCCAAAACTCACTTTATTTTTGAAGACATGATTGTGATTATCGTATATCACTTAACCTCATTTTTACCCCCAGTCCTTTGCCTGAACAAGGTTGCTTACGCATCTCTAACAGAGTTGCATTTCCCTTTCCCCACATTGTCTGCAGCCATGTGTAAAGAGCAGGGGAGTGATCTCATTCTACTAGTACAGCATCAAGTCTGTAATATCATGTACAAATGGTGTTTAACAGCTGGCTAATGAGGATATTTTAAAAGAATAAATTTTAATTTATTCAAATTAAATTTCACGAGGCTCTGCTTGTTTTAAACCAGCAATTCAAATGCCTTTGTCTTCTTAGGAGATGTTTCAGGTGCTTTTAATTTTCCAAAGCCATTTTTTTCTTTCAAAGCTGCTTTGATTCTTTCATCTTTCACTTTGACTTTGTTCTGTCTAAGCCCTTTCCATTGGAGAAGCTAAAGCATTTACATGTAGGCCCATCTCCACAGTTCTCCTGGCATTCCCTGAAGTAGACAATTGCTATTATAGCTGAAGAAGCTCAGTGCAGAAAATTCTTCTAGATCCCTGAGCAAGAGAAGAGCTAGCTGGAGCAAGAGCAAAACTCTCAGACATCAGAGATGAAAGCTACTCAAATGCAGTTTATTTTTAACCAGCAACCTGACCTCTCCTCACAAAATATTTGCTCTCCAAGCCTTCTTAACTGCCTGCCTCTAACCAATTACAGATCATAGGGCTCAATCTTGAAATAAAACACCTATTTCATGTATTCACCTTACTGAATTTTCCTTTTTAAAGCATGGCCTGGGATCTACTTCAATTGTTTCAAGAAGCCCAAAGCTATCCAGCATGATGAAATCATGTGTAAACTGTTTGAGAAGTGGTTAACAAGGTAAGAAGACCCCACGATCTTCCTGAAATTTAGTTCAAACAAGATCCAGATGGCCTGCCTTTGGCACCCAGGGTCCAGTATGCTGGGCCATTATTTTATCCCCCAAATGGCTATTATTTGGAAACATTCCCACTCTGGCACTTATTCTTTGCACCTGAATCTGTAAAATTCTGTGGAAAGAAATAACTGAGAGAATTACTCCTCTAATAAGCTAGAAGGTGCCTTTTTAAAATCTAGCTTTACTAAAACCTTTGTAATGCAGTTTCTTGCTAATAACTTACCCCCCCCACAAATGTAAAGTAGGTACTTTTATTAACTACTGACATTGCCTAACTATTAACAGTTATCAGATCTGGGCGGAGATTTCTTTTTTTTTAATTTTTAAATTTTTTTTTTATTTATTTGTCAGAAAGAGAGAGAGCACACAAGCACAAGCAGGGGAAGTGGCAGACAGAGGAGCAAGAGAGGAGCCTGATGTGGGACTCAATCCCAGGACTCTGGGGTCATGACCTGAGCAGAAGGCAGATGCTTAACCGACTGAGCCACCCAGGCGTTCTGAGAAATATTTTCTTTATCACTCTAAACAATTTATAGCTCATGTTTGTTATTGCAGGACAGTCCTGTTTCTCTGACTGACGCTCTTCAGACCTGTTTTTGATAGAAAGGAGCTGAGGTCTCCTTATAAAAGTGCATTACGCATCTTAGTGAGACACCGAAGTTCCCCTGTATTTCTTCCAATAGAATCTGTGACAGCAAAGTAATAACCAAAGACACGTTGATTCCCCTAAAGTAGCTTAACTTATTTTTGTATAAATTAAGATTCAGAAGGCACCAAAGAAAACCCAAAGATTATGATAAAAGTGAAATAGTCAGATGGTAGAAAATCTTCAAATTATATTGTATGATAAACCTGAGAAAAACTTCCAGAATATTATATATCACAAGACTATCAAACTAAGATTTGATTCTAGAATAAAAATGCAGCTATAGTTTAAAAAGTTAAACTACTCATCTGAATGCAGAAACTATTTTACCCAGTATAATATGGATATCACAGAGCTACTTCACTCATACTAATTTTTCAGAGTGCCCAGTAGCTACTGTAGAAAGGTATGGATCTCCCTTCAGAAGCTCTTAAGGGTAGGAAATGAACCAGATGTTTTCCTGAGGTTTTCTTCAGCCTGTGATTTTGCTAAATAGCAAACTTTGCTTGAAGGCTACCATGTTTCATTTCCAGGCATTTGTGGAGGGTGGGAATGGGAAATGACTGCTAACAGGCATAGGTGTTTCTTTCTGGGGTAACGGAAAACTTCTGACATTTGATAATGATTACAGAATCTGTGAATATACTAAATTATGCACTTAGTGTGCATTTTATGGTGTGTGAATTATTGCTTAATAATTTTTTAAAGACTATAATGTCTCAAAAAATAATGTCTCTAATTTAGCCAATATTAAAATATGAACCCTTCTTAAAATATTCTCTTGCATAAAGGAGCTATAAATATTTTACCACTATAGTAAAATAAGTCTCACAATGACACTGTTTTGTAGTCTAAAGCACAATGTATAGCATAGCTATGTAGCATTTTAAGCAGTTTCTTTCTGAAAATATTTTTGACTGGAAAAGACTCTAAATATTCATTTAGTTTTCTTTTAAATTAAGAACATTTATGGGCAATTTAGAAGAGTGACAAGAATGTTAGAAAATTCTGGGAGCCTCTGGGTGGCTCCGTCGTTAAACGATCCCAGGGTCCTGGGATTGAGCCCTGAGTCGGGCTCCCTGCTCCGCAGGAGGCCTGCTTCTCCCTCTCCCACTCCCCCTGCTTGTATTCCCTCTCCTGCTGTGTCTCTCTCTGTCAAATAAATAAATAAGATCTTTTTAAAAAATGTTAGAAAATTCTGAATGTGGGTAGCTTGCAATAAAATAAATTACCATTGGTTTTCTTTTTGTATCTTTATATTTGGGATCCAGCAATTGCTGTCAATGAAAACTTGATATTCCTGGTTGGCAGTACCTCAATTCCAGTTAGGGATCTCAATCTCAGATAAGAACAATATCCTATGAGGTTATTAAAACAGTAACAAAACCTCCAGTTCAATCTGGTGGTAGCATATTTACTTCCCAATGGTCTAGTGATTTTACTTCAACACACACTCACACACACACACACACACACACACACACACACACACACACTTTTCCAAATCTCCAGAGACCATTTCTTCAAGATTCATAGTAGTTTGAAAGATTAATCCTACAGCCTTCCACACATAAAGAGACACTGTTAAATATCTACTACTTAAAATTTCATTCTCCCAAATTGACTAAAATGATGTTTGTTTTTTTTGTTTGTTTTGTTTTGTTTTTACTTCTTCAAGGATATCTTTGTGGTTGTTTTATAATTGTTATTTTCCTGGAGTACAAAAGTCAAAATATCTACTGCAGTTTCCATTCATAACTTAAAAATGGATGAATTTGGGTATGAAATTACCTCTCCCCAGAAATGGAACTATAAAATACAAAAAAAAATTACATACATATACGTAAAGACACACATATAGAGGAACATGTTAAGAAAAAGATATGATATCTTATATACATATAAGACTTATTTTCATCTCATCATGTTTAAATAATAATGATAATAAAGGAAATTATGCAGGTGCCAACTAATATCATAATACATGTACTCTTGTGTCTCCATAGTTCTCTGGCTTTAAAAAAACCAAACGAATACTTAATTCCAGTTACATATTAAGATTTTAGCAGCATCTCTCTAGATAGGTAGAGAGAGCATGACATTTTAGAAGTGAGCACAAAATGTGGGGTTTCCTTGGAGGCGCAGGCACGTTTTTCTCTACAGGAAAACTCAGATATGAAAAGACTGAGACTCTTCTGGTTGGGCTAGGAAGCCCTCTGGCTTTTTCCAAGTCAGACGATGAAGCAGGGAGTTTCAGAAATTAAGAATCTCAAGCAAGAAGGAGAAACCTTCCACTCAACCCTTCCTCTCCTCCAGTATCTACAAGCCAAGGTTCCCCAGCGGCCAGGAACACCGAGGCCAGCGCTGTCCGCGGTGCTGAACAGCCGGCCGAGCCCACTCACCGGCCACCACCGCCGCTCCTAGGAGGCCGAGAAACACCGCCGGCTGCATGGCTCCGCTCGGCCGAATCTGCACGGAGAAGAGGATGGCGGCTGGACAGGTGAGTGAGATGCGGGCAGAAGGCGAGATAAAGATGCTCCGGGAAAGCAGCTGTGTGTCCAGGTCCCCGCGGTGTGGCGCGGTTGGCGCAGGCCCCGCTCTTTTAAAGGGCAAGCCGGGCCGCAGGGCCAGGAGGGGTGGGAACCCAGGAGGCGGCGCCCCCTCGCTCAGCCCTGACGTCACGAGTCCCCCCTTCCCCACCCCACCCCCGCCCCCGGGCCGCGGCGCAGGTAGGAGGAAATTTAAGCGAGTCCAGTCTCCTGGGCGCTTGGGGTCTGGAGCAGGAGTGGGCAGTAAGGCGGACGTAGGAATGAAGGGGTGAGGGAAGGTAGTGCAAATCTAACGCTAGGGGAGAGACGGAGGCCCCTCTTAGATTGCCCAAAGCTTGTTCCTCATCTCACTCCACCCCACCTCCAAACCTGAAAACGTGTTGGAGGTTGCGTATTTTGTGCGGTTTTGTTGAAAGTACATCTAGGACTAAGGCTGGTTTGTGTCTTCACTATCTAGCCGAGAATAAGACTCCTTCTAACTAAAGAGGACTAAACGGTGGGGGGACATGGAAAAAGCAATGATGGCTTTAAAAATAAAAGGTGCAGCTGGAGAATATGGAGTCTGCTGTTCCTTCAAATTTTTAGTCTTAAATTCGTCTACCTACCTACCTACCTATGTACTATTCGAGATTTTCTTTCTCTCTCTGAACACAACATATACATGTGGTAAACAATTTTTAAGCCAGATGGTACAAAAGGGTTTACTATAAATGTCTCCCTTCTACTTCTATTTCCTCAAGTTCTCTAATTACCCTTTGCAGAGTCTATACTACTTAACCACTTTCTGTTGTTTAGGCTTAATTTATTTTGAAACATACATAGCTGCATCTTCTTTTGAATGGCTGCTCTGTTATTACACTGACTGTATTAACTAGAATTTATTTAACCAGTCCGCTTTGTGATAGGCATTTATTTAGGTTGTTACCCTTTGGCCTTTAATTACTCCTTTATAACAGAGCCCTAGTGTCAGGTAATGGAATAACCTGCTTGTAGAATCTAGTACATCACATAAGCACTGTGCATCCTGTCTTGCTTTAAAATTGAAATAGGAAGATATTTCGTTATGTGTGAGAGGAAGGTGAAAACATCTTCCAGGATATTTTTAATGTGAGTTCTCTCAGTCTGATGAGGAATCAGGAAAAAAAAGCAGGCAAGTCTCTACACCAAAGAGAAACCATCCAGAATCTTCTCTCATAACATAGGTTTTGGGGAATAGAGTGAAACTTCATTTGGGGTCTTTTTTAGGAAAGGCAGATATCTTCATGCACAGCTAAACAGAAGTTTCAGTGTCTTTTTCCTGAAAATCAATGAGGCTCAAATCCTTATGCATACACTACATCTTTTTAAAGAGGCTGGGAATTATTTCACCAAGACCATGGCCACAGAATATTTAAAAGAATAGTCTTGAAAAGGATATCAGTGGGACAACTGGTAAAATTTGAACAAGATCTGTAGATTACATAATAAATATTGTATCAATGTTAATTTCCCGATCTTGAGAATTGTACTGTGATTATGTAAGAGAATATCTTTGTTTTTAGGAAATGCACGTTGAAGTAGCTAGAGATAAAAGGGTGTCATATGTACAACTTACCCCCAAATGTTTTAGAAGAAAATAGAGATAGAGTTAGAGAGAGGAAAAGAGGGAATATTAAAGCAAACAGGGCAACATTTGGGAAACTGGGGTGAAAGGTATATGGGAATTTTTAATACTATTTTGGATTTTTCTAAAATCTGATATTATTTTAAAACAAACAGAAAAGAACGTTCTTGGCACAAGAGAATCTGTATAAAACCTCTGGAAAGAAGTGGGTACAGAAAAGAAGATGTTAAGGGAAGGCCGGCCCTTCCTTGGTTGCTGATCTGGGGGAAATTCTTGAACTATTTTTGCGGTTCCAACTGCTGTTTAAAATACACTGATTGCCAATAGTACTTAGAAATTGGCACCTTCCAGGAGCATCTACATTCCAATGTTTCAGCAATTTCCCTTTTGTCTTGCTCTCTTGTAAAGCACAGGGTTAAAAATGTTAATGTCATCTCGTGGCTTCGCAGACAGGACTTGGGCTGTGTTTATTACTCATCAAGAAAAGTCTTTTCATTATTGTGAATTGACCCACAGCCAGTTCCTATATACAGACAGACTTTTCTTCATTCTCATTATTTTACAAACTTTTTATTATTTTGCCTCTCGTACTTAGATCTCCATATACCAGGGGGGAAAAAAAAGCTTTTGGAAGGAGCATTTCCAGGGAATTATTTCAAAGCAGGATGACAGAGGAAAACCAATATTTTCCTTAGGAACCGGAGCTTAGAAGAAACCTGGCATGAGTTAAGGGTACAGTCACACTTTTTACCACACTGCCACTTCATTGTCCTGAGAATTTTTTATTGAAGTGACCATCCTTTCTCGCCTACTGTGTAGTGTCACTGAAAAAAAATAAAAAAACAATCCTAGAGTTCATATGTACATAGGTATGTTTCTAGACTCTTCCAGAATACTGATCTATTCTGTCTCATTGGTCTATTTTTTTATCCTTGGAGCAGTACCACACTTTCTCTACACCACAGCTTTTTAATAAGTCTTGATATCTGGTGAAAAAGGTCTTCCCATACTGTTTTACTTCTGGAGGGCATTGGTTATTCTTGGCCTTTGCATTTTCATATAAATTTTAGAATCAGTTGCCAATTGCCATGTGACACACCTGTTAGGATTTTTAGAAGAGTTGCTTTAAATCTATGGATCAATTTGGGAGCAGCTGACATCTTTACAATATTGGGCAGACTTAGCTTTTTGATTACTGATAATGTTTCGAATGTAATCTTATCTCAAGTAGTATAAAATACTATTATCCTAGGAAAAGAAGAGAAGCCATGAGGAAGAGCATTTGTCAGGAATGCTCTCAAAGAAAAATTAAGGAGGAAAACAGATCTCCTTTAGGAAGCAGGGTCTTGAAAAAAGCATGGTTTTGTACATGGCTCCTGAAATAGATTATCCATGAGGGTCCAGCCAGGAAAATGAAACCACTATAAGGAATTTAATAAAGGAAATAATACACAGGGATTAGAAAACCTGAAAGAGCAAATAGGGGAACAAGAGGAAGCGCAGAGATTAGTAAATGCAGGCAGCTGCTACACCCCTAGGGAATGGAAGGATAAAGAAATGTTGTGTCCTCACTGGAGCCCAGAAGCCTGAGCCACTTGGTAAGAGTGGGAAATTCCACAGGCTAGGAAGGTGGAATTTGGGGCCATGGAAGAAGGGTTGTCTGGTAAGAGCCGGAAACACAGAGGAGAATCAGCCACTGCTGCCAATGCAGCCTCCTCTTCCCAAGGAGAGAAAGGGGGGGAACTCTCTTGGCTTCTCTTTTCTTTCAGTGCCTGTGCCTCTTATTGGCTGAACATACCTGGGTATGACTGACAGGGAAGCCTGAGCAATATGGTTTGCAAGGAAGAGTCCCTCCAATGATACAGAACAGAGCAAAGAACCAGAAAGCAAACAAACGAATGGCATATAGGTCAAACTAACCCCCTAGCAATACAGGTACTGAATTGAGGTTTTCTCTCAAAACTCATTAATTAATTTCATTTACATATATAAATGCTTACTACGTGTCAAGCACTGTGGTACATGCATATTTGCCTACAACAAATTACATGGTCAATCCCAACATCAATGGTGAAAGGAAATATACTCCATCTACTCTAGCAGAGTTCATCAGCCAGTCAGGAAGGGAAGGTGGGAGTGGTGTGGGGTAGACTCCAGGTCTGCAGAGGAGGGTGAGAAAACAGGGCATGTCAGGAAAATGGCAATACCATGGAAACTGCTGCCCTGCAAAACCTACAGAAGGCTGAGACTTCCCCCCAGATTCCCAGATCCCTCTGAGGTATGTGTTCCACAGATGATCTGAGAGTTTCCCAGTGGGACTAAGCTTTAGTGATCCACAATGGAACATTCCTGATAGCAAGCTCTTTGGGGCTGCCATTCCTTCCCTGTTTTGCTTCTCCACTCCTTGTCTCTGTTTCTTAGAATTATCTCCAAAATAAATTATTTCCAGTCAGATTTTTTGTCTCAGGGTCGGCTTCTGGAGGAAATTGAATGATGACACATATATTCACAAACCTATTACAGGCTGTTAAGTAGAAATTTTCTTATGTCCGACTTTTGGCTGAAGCCTCAGAACTAGAGAACATGGGTTTTAAGTGCCCACACGTTCCAAAGAGAGGAGTCAGGCACATCTCTCCAAGACTCACTAACCTAGGCACTGTGAACTGGCACAGTGGCTGTCAGAACTAGAAATGTAAAGGGGACTGGTTGGAAAAAGAATCTATTTGATAGGGAGCCCTGCACTGTTTCATGATGGTGCTTCCTACCTCAGCCAAGTGAGAGACCCCTTGAGAACAGTTCACAAAAAGTGGGGTTGTTTGTATGATGGGAGACTGACATCTCATTTCCTGGTTGGATGCTTGCTGAGCTGCAAACACCCAAAGACTTCCTATAATGCTGCTAGAGGAGAGTGGGAAGGAGACAATAGGGCAATTTTATTTGAGAGTTCAAGAGTTAAATGAAGATTGAGGCAGTGGGAAGTCAGCTGAAGCAGCTTGCAAACTGGGGAGAAGGACAGTGGCTGGAGCATCTGTGTATCTAGAGATCTGCCCTGGGCCAAGTGCTGCATGGAATGTTACTGGTCTTGAGTCACCCAAAAAAGGCCCCTGCTTGGAGGGGAAGAATGAAGGGGGGGAAATCAGAGGAGGAGATGAACCATGAGAGACGATGGACTCTGAAAAACAATCTGAGGGTTCTAGAGGGGAGGGGGGTGGGAGGATGGGTTAGCCTGGTGATGGGTATTAAAGAGGGCACGTTCTTCATGGAGCACTGGGTGTTATATGCAAATAATGGATCATGGAACACTACATCAAAAACTAATGATGTAATGTATGGTGACTAACATAACATAATAATAAAAGAAAAGAAAAAGAATGCAAAGATTTACAAAAAAAAAAAAGTCCCCTGCTTGATGGAGCAAAGGAACCCAGGGATGTACTGATGATGGTAGCTGAGGGGTGTTGTGAAAGGTCAGACAGGGAGCATCACGTCTGTCAGGGATTGGTGGAGTGAGGAGGTTACCATGAAGGACTCTAAAGAATCAAGAAAGGTCTCTTGTGAAAGGACCAGCCTGCATCCGGAGGTACCCTGGAGAACTACAGAGGACACTGGTGACCTCTGACCCCTTCTCAAGTCTTCTTTGATCTTCCGCCTTGTTCCAAACCAGAAGGACCTGGGTGGAAGGGGCGGGGAGAGGATGTGGTTATGATAGGAAAGAAAGAAAAGGAGAACAAAAGAATGAGCCACCTTTTCCTCTTTTCCATGATTGGTTCTGAGTCAGGCAGCAGCTGGGCACTGGAGGAGCTTTGAAGTGGGTGAAAAATAGAAGTCTGGACTGTTGTAACAGAGTTAATGAAAAGCTGTCGTTCCTGCCTGAGAGTGTGTTCAAGGATCAGGAAAGGAGATTTGACAGAGCATGCTTGAAGGCAGTTGTGAAAGAAGGTTGAAGCTGTTTCCTGAGTGTACCTTCCAAGTTCAGCATGTTCAAAATGATATACATGTAATATAAGATTGAAAAATGCTTCCACATTGTTTACAGATATGAGTGCTGTAGTATAAGAGGGAATGTTCCAACTGGACCAGAAACCATGAGGAATTCCCAAAAGATAATAGCAGTTGGGTTCAGAGTGAAGGAGAAAATTCACAGCCCCTAAGAGAGAACTAAGGCAAAAGATCAGATGAGTTTTGGAGTTCCTCCAAGACCAGAAGCAGGAGGGAATCTGTGGGTCACTGTTGAGGGTTGTAAATGGGGGTACCTGGTAGAAGCACTTGGGTTGTATGGCCCTCCCTTCCTCCAGCACTTGTGCCAAGCAGTGGGTAGCAGAGATGGTAGGACCTGCATCCTGTCCTGTTGGGTTCTTCCCTTCTCTTGTAGCAACTTCCCTACACCTCTGATTTCCTTGATGCCCACAGCCTCTTTGTCCTCTTCCCATTAAAAAATCTTCTCTCTATGGCACTCTTCATAGGAATTTTTGAAATTTGGTCTCATTCCAAAATACATATTTCAATTTGTGGAATTTCCAGCACCAAGCCAGAAATGGTGGTCAGAACCTTAACGTCACACCAGCTTCAGGAGAGCATGGCTGTTACTGGACCAGTCCTGTGCAGGGTGTTCTCAGGTCTCCCTCTTGGGTTGTCTACTGAATTCCTCTGACCCTTCTCTCTGCGCTCATCCTTAGGAGTCAGGAAATGTAAGTTGGTTCTGCCTCTGTGATTCTGAGAGGTCTGGCAGACTTAATAAAACCCTCTATGCTCTAGGAGGAGGCATTCTTCGGCTGATGCTGAATTTTTAATTATTTATGGTGACTATTAGAGCACATCAACTCCTAGGCAGGCCTCTTCTCTACAAAAATGTATTCTGTGGATGTAAACTCTGGGAAAACTCCATGTAGGCTAACTTCAGTTTTACACCTATGAATATTTTATTTCATAGGATCATTCATAATGGTCCTTGAGGAGCCATTACTATTAAGTAAATATATACAGTCCCAAACCTCCCAAGATGTAATTGCCCATATTTTTGTTCTGGGTAACAAAGATATAGATGTATGGTGGACCGCTTCTCATAAGTTTTATTGAAGGATTGTTCTCCCTCTCCTCACTCTCCCCTAGCTGCCTTTTCTCTCTTTTGTACTCACCTAATAAGGCTGAGAAAAGATCACCAAATAATATTATATTGCCATATAAACATGGTACTCCCTGAAACTATAAAGTACCAATGGAGGAGCCACTCTCAACTCAATCTTTTTGCCTTTCAGAATGTATATGATCCTTGAGGTATGAAAATAAACATTGGAACACTTACTGGATTTGGTCCTTTCCCCCTAAAAGTAGTGGAGGCAGGCTTCATAGCTAACTTAGGAAGAGAGAAAGAACCTTTGCTGGAATATGACCCAAGGGACAAAGTGGTACCCTAGGTCCTGCAGACTAAAGTGGCAAATCCTGAAGGCTCAAACTTTAAAAAATGTCCAGAATGTAACTGCTGATTTCCAGCTCTAACTCATGCCACCACTACTGCAAGTCACCATCTTTCCTCCGCTAGATAAATGAATGGCCTCCTCACTGGTCTTCCTGCTTCTCCACTTGTCTCTTAATAGTCCATCCTCCATACTGCAGCCAGATGGAGCACACTAAAATGTCTATTCAACTCATGCCATTGCTTGGTTCAAAAGGCTCCAATGTTTCCCATCTCATGCCAAAACCAGAATCCTTACACCAACCACCAGCCCTTTATGATTTGGCCAGCCCTCTCTTACTTCTCCTCCCATGCTCCCCTGTGCACTGTGCTCCAGCCATGCTAGTTTCTGTACTGTTCCTAAAACATGCTAAGCATTCTTCTGCCTCAGGTCCTTTGCATTTACTGTGTCCACATACAGAGCCAGAGATCCACATGTTCCCTCCCTCCTTGAGAGCTTTGCTTCAATGCTACCTTTTCAGTGAGGGCTTCCCAAATCTTCTCCCTCCCCTGTTGCAGGCATTCCCTATCCTTCCTTCTGCCTTATTGTTCTCTAAGGCACTTATCACCACTAGTAAAACAACGTACGTATTTTTCCTTATTTGTATGCCACCTATGTCTTCTACTAGAGTGCAAGCTCCATGAGGGCAGGGCTTCTTTGTCCATTTCATTCTATACTCTGTTCCTGGTGCCTACAACATTCCTGGCACATAGTGGCTGCTCAGTGCATATTGTTGAATGAATGAATGATGCACAACCAGATGTGGGAACCATTGTTAGGGAAGACGTTCAACCAACAGAAGGGTAGGTGGTCTGCTCTTGGGGATATTAAAACTACAACATCGTTTAATTCTAGGAAGGATATACTGAGTGCCTGCTGTAAGCATGGCACTGAGAAAGACAAAACAAGATAGAGGTCCTGAACTCTTCCCTCAATTTGACAACTGAGCACCTGCTGAGTCTGACATTGTGTGAGTTGTTGGGACTCAAGGACAGTTAGGACATATCATAACTGTATTCAACGAGCCTATCAGGAGTTCAGAGGTGCAAATAAATAATTATAATCCAGGGTTCTGAGTGCTTCCTTAGTAGATGCAGTAAAGAATTCCAAAGGTTGTCATGAAGGCCCCAAGCCTTCCACTGGAGCTGATTTTGAGCTGGCTATGCCAGAGAAGCTTGTTATTTCCTAGGATAATGAATAACATTAAAGACAAAACAGCAGTTAAAGGCAGTGTGCCACTCATGCTGGAGCTGGCTTGTGCTAGTTCATGAGAGTTGACTGTTACATTTGAAGGAATTTCAAGAAGAGTTGTCTGACATCACATTGGCAGCTTGAACTCAGCCATCGTGGGAATATTACAGCACAGAAACCATATGTATATATCGTCTATATGTATATATATGGTCTCTCTCTCCCTCTCCCTCTATATAGCAGGTCTTTCCCTGCCCAAAAGAGCTGGTTGCTAAATACTCACACACACACCACCAGGTAAAGAACAGACATGATCCCATGGTTCACATGACTGGAGGGTCATAGTAGCTGTCACAGTCAAGGACAATACATTTAAGTGATAGTAAATGAGCTAGGCCTTCCCAGTGGGTGAGATTTGGATTTGCCAAAGTGAATGTACTGGGTGAAATAATGTCCCCCAGCCAATGCATTTCTACGTGGAACCTCAGAATGTAACCTTATTTTGGAAATAGGGTTTTTGCAGATGTCATTAGTAGAGTTGAGGTGAGATCATACTGGATTAAGATGAGCCCTAAATCCCGTGACTGGTTTATCAGAGGAAGGAGAGGGAGATTTGGATACAGAAACAGAGGAGATCCGGGAAGAAGGCATGGGACAAGAGACACAGAAATTGAAGTGGTGCAGACACAAGCCAAGGAATGCCAAGGACTGCCGTCAACCACTGGAAAGTAGCAAGAGCAAGGAAAGATTCTTCCCTGTAGGATTCCGAGGGAGTATGGCCCTACTGACCTCTTGATTTTGAACTTCTAGGTCCAGAACTACGAAACTATGAATGTCTGTGGTTTTAAGCCACCTAATTTGTTACCATATTAGGAACCAGTTTACCTTATTGGGAAATTAATGCAGAACTACATGAACAAAGAGAATGAGGGGGGATGTGTATGAGATGACTGAAGTGGAAAAATAAGAACTGTTGTCATTCATTTATTGAAGGCCTTTCTATACCTCCTCCATTCCTGTGGTGTGCTGACTGTGCGGTCAGCATCATTTCTGTCCTTCTCCCTCCCCTGTTGCAGCCTTCCCTATCCTTCCTCCTGCCTTTGGTTCATTAACCTCATTTTGAAAATAAGAACATCAAAGTTCAGAGAAGTTAAGTCACTTGCTCAAGAACACATAGCTTATTAATGACTTAAAAAACAAGTGTGTCTGGCTTTTAACGCTCACCTTCCTTCCCCTGTGACACTCTACCTCTTTGATGTTCTCTTCCAAGTAGGCAAGAACAATCCCAACATCTCAGGACCCTGGGGTGGCTCAGTTGGTTAAGCATCTGCCTTTGTCTCGGGTCATGATGCCAGATCCCATGATCCTGGGATCGAGTCCCACATCGGGCTCCTTGCTCAGTAAGGAGCCTGCTTCTCCCTCTGCCTGCCGCTCCCCCTGCTTGTGCACTCTCTCTCTCTCTCTGACAAATAAATAAATAAATAAAATCTTTAAAAAAAAAGAACCATCTCTCGGGCTCCCTGCTCCATGGGAAACCTGCTTCTCCCTCTCCCACTCCCCCTGTTTATGTTCCCTCTCTTGCTGTGTCTCTCTGTCAAATAAATAAATAAAATCTTTAAAAACATAAAAATAAAAAAATTAAAAAAAGAACCATCTCAACATCTCAAATGATAGAGACAGTGATGTTAAAATCCTCAATATTTAACATCAAGGAAGCAGGTCTAGAAGACTTTAGGATCCAAGTAGAGTTCAACACCTTTTGCCCTGAAAAGATCACCTCAACCTGGTAGAAAGATTCAGATGTCATTAAAAAATAGAATTTTAAATACCCACAGGCATGCTAAGAAAAATGTTATAAGAGAACTGAGACCATTTATGTGGGAGGAAACCACCATCACAATCAAGAGATCCAAGCAGCTGACATTTATATTGGTTAGAATCTCTTTTTTTCCCCCAAATCATGCCTTTTATTTGGCATCCTGGTCTGAAGTTGAAAGAATAAAGATCTAGCTACTAGAATAGCAGGCAATATTCACACAACATTCTACACATTTGTACACTTTAGACAAGCTTTCATTTACAAATAAAAATAATTTTAAAAAATAATAAATAAAAATAAATCCACCAGAGTTATAAGGGAAGATCACATCGAACAACTGTGGTTATACTGCCATTGAGTCCCCCTCCCCGCTACCTCTAGTAGATTCATGTAAAAATGTTCTGAGTTATATAATGTGAGGATTGTGTTTGAATTTGCATATTGATAAGGATAGTCAACCAATTCTCTAATAAAAGAGAACATTCCTAACATAAGTGCAATAATGGAATGGCGGGGAATATAATGAGTTCTATATGTTACCTTGTGTACAAAAGCACAGCCTTCATATGAGATATAATTTTCTCATATGATTACTCAATTTATTAAAAGTCTAACATTAAAAATACTGTCCTTTTGCCTACTTGGTTTTTATTTTTTAGAGAGAGAGAGACAGAGCACACATAGGAGGGTGGGGGGAGCAGAGGGAGAGAAAGAATCTTAAGCAGGCTCCACACTCAGCGCAGAGTCCAATGCAGGGCTCAGTCTCACAACCCTGAGATCACGACCTGAGTCAGACACTTAACTGACCGAGCCACCCAGCTGCCCTTTGCTTACTTGGTTTTTAAAAATTATTATTATTTCTTCTAAACTGTGGTTGGTGGGCGCCTGGGTGGCTCAGTTGGTTGGGCAACTGCCTTCGGCTTGGGTCATGATCCTGGAGTCCTGGGATCGAGTCCAGCATCCGGCTCCCTGCTCAGCAGGGAGTCTGCTTCTCCCTCTGACCCTCTTCCCTCTCGTGCTCTCTATCTCTCAAATAAATAAATAAAATCTTAAAAAATAAAAAAAAAATAAACTGTGGTTGGTTAGAATCTTTTAATCTTCGATTTTAACTGTTGGGGTCTGAAGTTGGCCTAGCAACTGGAATCGGTTTCTGTTGGGCCCATACCTAGTAAAAGGTTATGCCTGTATTTCACAGACTGTATTCTAGCCTTTGGGAAAATACTTTCCTCAATCTTCTTCTGAGGTGTGACTGCAAATGCAGGGTGCACCTACCCTAAGCAGTCTAGGCTCCATGCAGCATTCAATGCAGAGATCCCAACCTGGCAGAGCCTGGCCCTCAGTGGGTGGTTTGGTTTGTATTGGTTGGTTGTTTTAAATACTTGAATTTTAATAGTTTTAATCGAGGCTCGCACTCTCCTGTTTGGTCACACTCAGTCTCCACCACTTTTGTAGTCTTAACATTTAGCTGAGTTCCCACAGTTTATCATCTATGTGGCCCCTGGAAGCATTTGCTTCTACGATCCTTGGAAGGAATGCCTTGGACTCTTTTTCCCACACTTGCACACATGCTTCCATTTTCTTGATTATGCTTCTAATCCCCACAGGAGTCATATTTAGTTCTTCACATCTCAAGAAGAAATCCTTCAATCAGATTGCTTCCCTCCTGAAGCCTAAAGTCAACCCAGAGAGAACTGGAGTTTTGCTGACAGGGAGTGTGTATCTGTGAAGCTTGAAAGGGCAGGTTTAGTGGGACCGAGTAAAAAGGGGCTTTGGGCCATCAGAGAGCACAAGAGGTGGTACCCGCTGAGGAGCTGCTGAGGAGTGTTTCCATGAGGGAATTCCTTCCCAGCGTTTCTTAGACAATTTATATACTTTCCAGATATCAAATTCTGAGACAAATTGAGAAATTGGGAAAATAGGAGAAGGTATTACAATTCTTCTGTGAGAATTAAAGCTTAACCATGAGCAGAGAGATACCATTGGTCTGAAGGGATCCGTTGAAGGGATCCACTAAAAGACCAGGAAGAGCTTCATGCTCAGCGTGAAATCTGCTTGAGATTCTCTCTCCCTCTCCCTCTGCCCCTTCTCCACTCGTGCATGTGCACATGCGCTTTCTCTCTCTCTTTCTCTCTCTAAAATAAATAAATAAATCTTAAAAAAGAGAAATCCACAATAAAGAATTTCTGATAAAAGAAATCCACAATAAAGTAAAGAATTTCTGATTTTTTACTTCCAAGTCCCAAAGATTAATATGTTCTTGAGAATTTAGAAACACTACAATGAATGAGGATTTAAAAGGGTAGTGAGAGTCGGTTTTGAAATTTTGCCTAGGGCCCATCTTATTCCTGGAGGAAAACTAATGGTCTCCAGGAGGCACAGGTTTCTACAGGGAAGCAAAGCTATTTGGTAAAAGTCACAGTCTATGGAAGCCACAGGGATTTGCTTTTGTTTGTCTTATCTCCATGTTCTCAATTTCACCTGGAAACATCATTTCACTTTTGTCTTGGCTTACAGGTCAGCTTATGTGCCTAAGGAGGCTTAAATGAATGTGGTAGCTGAGGTGCTGTTTGGTCCAGAATCCAAGGTCTTTTAACTACTCTGTGGCCCAAAGCACTCAGCCAAATAGTAGGATCTGTACAAACTACATGTGTTCCAGCCCAGGCCATTTCATGTGGAACCAGATGTGATCAAACCATGTCATGTTCTCAGCAGTGATTGCTCTTTTGAGAAGAAATTATTCTATATCACCATATTAGAGACAATGGTGTCTATGCCAGATGCCCTCTGGTCCTGGGGGACTGGCAAGCAAAGAGAGGGCATGAATGAAATCTAGCAGGCCCATGCTTCACTTCTCATTTCAGTCTAACTCAAAATGGAAGCCTCTTTGGCTTCCACTACTAGGAAGCAAAGTTGTCCTTGGAAACCAGGACAAAGCCAGCAAAGAGCTCATGCCTCTTACACTTTAAGGAGTGTGATCGACAATGGTCAACCTCTGTTCCACTCACATTTTTGTATGTGGCCAGAGGAGGGGAGAATTAAAATTCTCATTCTGGACCAAACAGCACCTCTGATATAACGAGTAGTCTCTGAGCTGCTAATTAGGTATACAGGTAGATGCAGAAATAAAAGATGTACATCATATAGACATGGATGTTGTCTGTGGTGAAATAGGTGATGTTGATGTAGATATTGTAAATGCTGTGATGAGGCTGTCCATGACACAGAAGTAAATGCAGATGTAGCTGATATCTATATAAATATAGATGTACATAGAGTAGCTGCCAATAGAAACGTAGATGGGATTGGCATAGCTGTAAACAAGGATGTAGTTGATGTGGATGATAGACTAGAATTTCTCAATGTCAGCACTATTGACATTTTGGGCTGAATAATTCTTTATTTTCAGGAGCTGTCCTGTGCATTGTAGGATGGTTAGCAGCATCTCTGGCCTCTACTCACTAGATTCCAGGGACACGCCTTTCCTGCCCGGAGTTGTGACAATCAGAAATGGTTCTGGATGTTGCCAGATGTCTCCTGGGTACAAAGTTGTCCTGGTTGAGAACCACTGATTTAGACAATGTAGATGTAAACGTCAGGTAGACACTGATGTGGATGTGAGCATAGATGTAGATGATGCAGATGATGAACAAGAAAGTGTAGCTCTAGGTAATACAGATACAAACATAGATGTTGGTAAAGAATATGTAAACACAGATGGAGGAGATGATGTAAGAGGAGATGTAAATGCTATCACTTTGAACATAGGTGTAGATGACATACGTGACATGGCTAATGCTGTTGGTATAAATGTAAGTTGTATGATCTGGGGAGAAAAATGCTGGTGTTGATGATGCTGATGACATAGATTAGGTATAACCAAAGTTCAGGTATATGAGATAGATATCTAGATAGATCAATATAAAAAGAATTTTCCCAATGTGAATTTAAGTTTTTTGAAGATGAGAATCATATCTATATATAATGATAGCTCCCAGAGCAATTTGGAGGTACTTATGAACAATCTATTGATTGTTTAATTAGTTCTACCCATTAAGAGGCAATAAAGTTATCTTTTATATTCAAGTATGTTTTCAATTAAGAAAACAGATTGTCTTCAGGAGAGTTTGTGGTTATTTAAAACTCCAAGTTATAAATAAAAGTATGTGGGTAGACATTTAAATACTCAAAACAGGGGCGCCTGGGTGGCTCAGATGGTTAAGCGTCTGCCTTCGGCTCAGGTCATGATCCCAGGGTCCTGGGATCGAGTCCTGCATCGGGCTCCCTGCTCCTTGGGAGCCTGCTTCTCCCTCTGCCTCTCTCTCTCTCTCTCTCTTTCTGTCTCTCATGAATAAATAAATAAAATCTTTAAAAATAAATAAATAAATACTCAAAACATAGCCTGCATATATTTTCCCAACTTTTTGTTATGAAAATTTTCGAACATACAGAAGACTTGATAAAAATTTACAAATAAGACCTATATACCTACCACTTTGCCATTAACATTTACTCTACCATTAACATTTACTTTACTATATGTAAAGCATTTACTGTACATTTACTATACTATATACTTGTTTAACTCATGTCTATCCATCTGTCCATCCATCACTCCATCTTATTTGTTGATGCATTTCAAAGCAAGTCCTACATGTGTTTTTCACTGATTCCCTAGAAGACTAAATTCCCCCAAATACTACTTTTGACTCCCTATAATTACATATTGTCACCTTGCCTAGGATGATCATAGGTCACCTGGGATGTTTTGCAGAATAAACCTTTGTAGAACTTAGGAGATCAAGACATTTGTTAAAAATTTGAAGCTGAAGTTCAAGCAAGGATAAACCCAGAGTTTATTAAGGAGAGACACTGAGAACAGGCAGGCTGTGGCATTTCTCCCACTTCTTTGGGGGAGTTTTCAGACCCTGGGCAAGCAGCATCCTGTCAGGAATGTTTTTTTAAGTGTGGTATAGCCTGAAGGCAGAGAAACTGTCCTGTGATCTATTAAGGTCCTTTTTGAGAGAGCCATCTGATTCTGAGGTCTCTCATTCTCCACTAAAGACTGATACTCAGATTGAAAAAAGAAAAAAAATCGATGATGAAAACCAGAAAGACATTAGACTTCAAGATATAGATAGCTTCATTAGTACAAGATCACATGACAAGCCTCAGGTGGTCTCTCAACTCATTCAGTAAAGCTTTTTTTTTTTTTAAGATATATGTATTTATTTCTTTGAGAGGGAGAGAGAGAGTGAGCATGAGCGGGGGTAGGAGCAGAGGGGGAGAGAGAGAGAATCTCTCAAGCAGACTCCACGCTGAGCCTGCAGCTTGATGTGGGGCTTGACGTGGGGCTCGATCCCATGACCCTGAGATCATGACCTGAGTGGAAACCAAGAGGCAGATGCTTAACTGACTGAGCCACCCAGGTGCCCCTTCAGTAAATCTTGGTAGTATGTTCATACACCAGACAGCAACTGAGGAAATGTTTCTGCTTTCATGGAGGTCCTAGCCTTTCTCACAGACATTGCCAAGTTGTCAACTCACAGCTGGCTGACCCACAGTTTAAGCAAATGCTATTCATAGTCCTGAGGAACCTGACTTCTTCCCCTAAAAATGAGCAATACTATATTCTTTGGAATCACAGTTCTCTACATACCCAAAACTCGTTATGCTTAGCAAATCTGTAAATCTCTCCAAAACATCAAAGCTGACAAGAACCTGCTGAAAGTACGTTGGCTGTGGATGACAGCATTTCCAAATATCCAATAAGACATTTACTGAATGGAAGGAAGTGTCAGTCTGTCAAGTTTATTGAGTTGTTACAGGGCTGTGGTCAGTCTGAGCTGCCAACATGTTACCAGGCTAGGCTAAAGAGGACTAGATGTGGGGTGATCCTATGACATGGGTGGAGAGCTACTAAATAGTAAACAGTGAAATTAGCAATCTGCACCAATCTGTACTGAGATTTGGTTCGGGGGTGGCACCTCCTACTTGATTCTGGGAAGGTTTCCTCTGGGCTTTGATGGGTGGGGAACAGAAGGTTTGTCCACAAGTCTGGAGGATGAGAGAACACAGAGTAGCAGATGCTGTAGATGCCCAGCCTGTATCTCCTTGGGCCTTGACATTGCATGTATAACCGACGTGACTTCCAATCACCAGATCTGCCTCTTTACCTGAGGGCTCTGTGCGGTGCCTGGGGTCCCCTCTGCCCATACACACAGCAGGCCAGACGTGCTGGAGTATGAGTGCCTCCCTGGGTGCGGCCTTTGACAAAAGACTGATGGGAGCTGGTGCTCACATGCCTTCGCTCTCTCACTCCTTGTGCAGGATAACTCTGAGGCTTACGTTCTGCCCTGGTGCCCCGAGTTCTGAAGGGGGATTGAGCTCCAGTTGCCCACAGGAGCAACTTGCTTAATGATGCACCTCCTATTGGTCTCCTTTTCTCCCATCTCAGCTCCCCGCTCTCCCACTCAAATACACTACTTGCACTTGAATTTGTGCCCCAGAGTCTGTTTCTGAGGCAACCTAAACTAAGCCACACAGGCAGTGAACAAATGCTCTGAAGGTCCCTCTGGCTCATTATTTTCCATCTTGTAAATCCGTG
This sequence comes from Callorhinus ursinus, assembly GCF_003265705.2. Taxonomy (NCBI): domain Eukaryota; kingdom Metazoa; phylum Chordata; class Mammalia; order Carnivora; family Otariidae; genus Callorhinus; species Callorhinus ursinus. The sequence goes on along the minus strand of NW_027397091.1, from coordinate 3,216,309 downwards.
AAGGCAATCAGAACGCAGAGAAGACTGGGCCTGCCAAATTCTCTTACCTCAGCCCAGGAAACTCAAGGGCATCTTTTCCTAGTAACAGAGAAATTCTGTGCCTTTGGGAACAGCTGTCACGGTGTCAGCCCTGGCTTCACATTACTTAACCACGCACACCACCTCCTCCCATTATGGAATTTGAGAGCCATCAGAAATACAATGAGGGAACAGAGGCAGAACCCTGGCCATGGCGACAAATCTCCTATGGCCCCGTTCATCTCTGCCCCAGCCTGATCCGTAGCAGCATGGAATACTTTCAAGAGCAAGTCCAGTCACTAATGGAACCCTTGGAGCAGAGGTTTTAATGGGCCTGGAAGACTCTGTGCTTACACTGAGCATCTGAGTGAAAGTCAAGGGGACAGATTGATCTTTGGTTTTCCCCCAGAGATTAGGCCAGGAGACAATCACTGAAACACCAAGACACAAAAGAAACTGTTAGCTCTTAAAGCCTTTGTAAACTCGGTGCTTAAGGGGTGCTGTTTAGGGGCGCCTGGGTGGCTCAGTCAGTTGAGTGGCCAACTCTTGATTTCAGCTCAGGTCATGATCTCAAAGTCCTGGGACTGAGCCCTGCCATCAGGATCTGCGCTCAGCGGTGGGGAGGGTGGGGGGGGTCAGCTTGGGGATTCTCTCTCTCCCTCTCCCTCTGCCCTTCCCCCTGCTCGTGCTCTGCCCACCCCCTAAAATAAATACATAAATCTTTAAAAAAAAAAAAAGTGCTATTCTGTTGATGTAATCCATTTTGGGGGTTGGGAAATACCTCCATATTTTGTTGAAATAAAGTTTCAACTTTATTTCAACTATATATCAACTATGTATCAACAATATATATCAATATCAATGTATATCAATATATACAACTATATGTCAACAACTACTGTTGTCTATGTCTATACGCTAACAGAAGTTCAAGTGGAGAGATGGGCAGGTCATTTGCTGTTATGGGGAATGCTTAGCATCCTAATTCCCTTTTCTCTATGATGTGGGAAATGGTGAGACGCAGGATTCACCCCCCTACTCTGGAAGGGAGCCAAACCAGATGGCCCTTTCCCTGACCCCCGGCTGCTAGAGGACAGCCACATGATCTAGCCTCAGCAAATCAGATGTTCCCACGCAGAACTTTATTTAGATGCAGGGACAGCTTAGAATTTAATGCAGCAGTGGCACCTAGGCTCCTGGCCCTAGCTGCAGTGGTATTCAACAGCCAGAGTCCAGTAGGGCTGGAGTTAGGAACATTCCAACCAGACTATCCCTGTAGCATGACCTCAGCTGCGTTCCTGCTGCCCAGCCTCCTTCAGATCCTGCCTATTTTCAAAAACCTGATTATCCAGACTTCTGGTCAATTCCATTTGGCACCCATTCACCTTCTCCTAAAGTCAGCTAGAGTCCACTTCGGTTGTGTGCAGTGCAGAACTCTGACTGGCACAGAAAGTGACATCCCCTAGTTTACAGAGTCACCCTGGAGGTTGGACACCTGGGTTCTTGTCGGGGAGGGGGTCATCTAGATAACTAGACAAAGGGGTCTTTATCTCCCTCCCTGCAGAGCGCTTGATTGCATAATTGCTAAGTTTCCCTTACTGTTATGTAAGTATGTAAATTACTGTTCAAAGTCTATGATTCTACATGAAGTATTGGCCGGTGAAGACCCAAAGCTACTTGAGTTTCTGCATCCTTAGTGATAGGGAAAGGGTGTCTGGAAAAAGATGTCATTGTGTGAAGCCCACAGATAGATTTGGTCCAAATCAAATAATCAAAGAGTGTCTCAAGCCACTATACGTGTGCATAGATTCCCCAAAGGGGGGAATGTACCTGGTAAACACTGCTTTGGGCATGTCAAGGCCAAGAATATGCATGGTTCATTTAATAGTGTCCATAAGTGTCTGCTACATGAGTCGTCCCACTGGAGACAAAGAAAATCAGAGATCAGACAGTGAGAGTGACTGGCACTTTTATGTATGCAGTAATCTAAATAATTGTGTAGCCACAATAACAAGTCTGGGGAGTGGGAAATGTGGTCATAACATGCAGAGATCATGGATTTTTAGGGGGAGAGTAGAGATCACTCACTTTGAAGCGCTTCCCATGTTCACACTATAACAGATGCTGGAAAAACCCACTGGAAACATGATGAGTCAGGAAAACTTTTGCAGTTTAATGATAAACCAATTTATTTAGAGAGTAATTCCAGTTTTTACAGGGGAGCAGCTAGTGCAGATTGAAAGAGGTTTAAGAGATACAAATGCAATGGTAGATCCTTGTTTAAATCCTGATTCAAATAAAACAACTCTAAGAAGGCATTTTTGAGAAAATTGGGAAAAACTGAACATGGACTGAGTATCAGATAACATTAAGGAATTATGGATGATTATCTTCAGGTATTCATGGTCAGGTGGTGCTTTGTTTTGTTTTGTTCTGTTGAGTCCTTATCCATTAGCGATAGATGCTCTGTTCACAAGTGAAATAAAATAATGTCTTGGATTTGTTTTAAAATACTCTAGCATTGGGACCCCTGGGTGGCTCAGTCAGTTAAGCGTCTGCCTTTGGCTCAGGTCATAATCCCAGGGTCCTGGATGGAGTCCCAGATCCTGCTCCTTGCTCAGCAGGGAGCCTGCTTCTCCCTCTGCCTCTGCCTCTCCCCCTGTTTGTGCTTGCGCTCTCTCTCTGACAAATAAATAAATAAAATATTTTTAAAAATAATAAAATAAAATACGCTAGCATCATGGTGAGCGCTGTGAATTGTGTAAGACTGTTGAATCACAGATCTGTACCTCTGAAACAAATAATGCAGTATGTGTTAAGAAAAAAAAAGAAAGAAGGGGAAGATGGCAGGAGGGGAAGAATGAAGGGGGGTAAATCGGAGGGGGAGATGAACCATGAGAGACGATGGACTCTGAAAAACAAACTGAGGGTTCTAGAGGGGAGGGGGGTGGGGGGATGGGTTAGCCTGGTGATGGGTATTAAAGAGGGCCCGTTCTGCATGGAGCACTGGGTGTTATGCATAAACAATGAATCATGGAACAGTACATGAAAAACTAATGATGTAATGTATGGTGATTAACATAACAAAAAATTTAAAGAACAACAACAACAAAAAGATGTAATGAAAGGATACTAATTAGAAACATAAAAACATATATTAAAGTATAAATGTTACTGGTAAAAGTAATATATAATAAAATTCAGAATACTCTAATACTCTTTTTTTAACATTAAAAAAAAAAAACACTCTAGCATCATACTCCTCAAAGTATGGCCTGTGGATCAATGCCTGTTTACAAATTGTGTGCTGTTGGTCTGTGTTAAGTGCAGATATTAACAGTAAGGGTTTAGAAACTGTTAGGACACTTTGCATTGTCGTGGCACCCAAGCAGGGATTAGTGTCTCATTGACCAGGGAAGAGCCCAGTCTGGGTGTTGTTGAACTTGCACGGTGAGTTGCATGTGCTGTGAGCACGAGCTGTGTGCTGGAGTGGGCCAGGACGGAATGGACATTAGACAGAAATGCCCTTCACTGTTGACAGCTGAAGAAGCAACGCTTTAGCACACACACAGAAAAGGCTGGGGGCAGGGGGGATTAATGAAAAAGAATGGCAGAAGGCTGGTGGCTGTTGAAGCTAGGTGATGCACAGAGCACAGTGCTCTCTATATTTGTGAAAGGTTGAAAATCTCCATCATTTGGTTTACTAAAAAGTTAAAAAGAAACTAGTCTGTCAAGGGAAATATTTTAAATAGGTACATTTTCAGTACATTTCATAGGTTTAAATCGACATATATAGCATATTTATAATAGGTGTGTGTTTCACATAAACTACTATAGAAATGACACGCAGAATAATACATAGTTCACACAGGGATTAGGGTTCAGGTAAAACTTTATTTTACAGAAGTCGTGGGTAAACAAACAAAGTAATTTGCTGCATCATGAGCTTGGTGAGCTTTTATTATATAATAAATTCTGATTCTATAATAAACTCCTTGAGGCCAAGGTTTCCTGTGAGATACCACTTCTGTGTCTCCACAGGACTCAACAGAGGGTACCGCAGAGTAAATGGTGCTTAATGAACACTGGCCGGTAGGCTAAATTCAGGAAATGAATTGCTCTGAACAGTAGTTTAATTCTCCATGCGGTAACGCCACACCGCTCAATCAATCTGAAAATCAATTTCCTGAATCCACCCTCATGGAGATTTGTTACAGAATGTTTGAGCCTGAGAGGGACTTGGAGCTTTGCTGATGTCCTCATTCTGCAGATGGAAATGAGGCCTGGAGGAGTTAGATGAGCCTCACTAGACATCCCGCTTGTTAATGGCAGCATTGTGCCGCTGCCGGCCCCAGTCGGACTCTTCCTTCTGCCATGATGTTTCCCAGGAGGGCCAAAGCCACCTCCTACTTTCCCCCATCCCTTACTCCTGGTTTGCAATTATATGGTTTCAGTTGCAGAAAAGAGAAAGAGTTGTCAAGCTCCCTCTACCGGGAGGCTGAACAGAAGATGGGACCCCACAGAACGAGCTCATGTCATAATCAGTTTTTACCCAGGACTGGTCTGTGCCTGGCCTAAGATAAGCTCCCTAGCCTTTAGGAACTTTCCATCTCTTTGGGGAAAGAAGATGTACACATGTTCATAGCTACAGGAAGGTTCTCCTTTGTAAGATTAGAGCATAAATGAGAGGTTGGGTAGAATCATGGGGGCTAGAGAAGGGATGGGATGTTTTGGAGGCCATGGAGCTCGGGCATAAGGTTTGAGGACAGAAGAGGGAAGAACACAGATTAGAAGAGCATGGGTCTGGGTTTGTGCTTCACCCTGTTGGTGTTAAGGAGCTTGTGAAGTTTCTGGCAGGTGAGGGAAATGGTAGAATGGGATCTAGTACTGACTAGATTTAGGATGACCAACATGGTAGCAACAGTGTGTGGGAATGGCTGGAAGCAGGAACCTTAAGGAGGGCCTTGAGGAGATAAAAGCTCAGAGCAGGTAATGGCAGAAGGAAGAGAAAGAAGAAGCAGACGTAAGAATTTCAATTTTTAAGCAACATTCCCTCCCCCAAAAAAAAACCTCCAAAAAAACCAACACTAACTGCCAGGTGCTATTCTAAACACCATACAAATATGAACTCATTTGACCATCCTGAACTAGGTACGATGGTTACTTCTCTTTTACAGATGAGGAAACTGAGGCACAGTAAGAGCAAATAACATGCCCAGGGGCATATGCCAATAAATGATAGAGTCAAGATTCATACCCAGGCAGGGCCTCCCAGGTCTCAGCTCTTAAGGACCACTGGCATGCTATAGTGGAATGTTTAGAAGCAGAAGTCATGATGAATCCAAATATTTTCAAGCCTGAGTGACTTAGCAAATGTTAATGCCATTGATGGATTACATATATCAAATGGGAGTATTATTAGCCTGTGGGAAAGAGGGTGCACTTGACTTTTTATACATTTTGTTTATGGTGACAAGAACACATCTGAGTAGAATGTCCCGTGGGACATTAGAACTACAGGACGAGCTTGGGGAAGACACAGTTGCAAGTTTGTTTGTTTGTTTGTTTGTTTGTTTGTTTGTTTCTTTCTTTCTTTCTTTCTTTCTACCCTTGGAAAATGTTGTGCCACTTTCTTCTGGCCTCCATGATTTCAAAAGAGAAATCTGCTGTCATTCGAATTGGTGTTTGCCTATAACTAAGACATGCATCATTTCTCTCTGGTTGCTCTTAAGATTTTTTCTTTAGTTTCCAGAAGTTTAATTATGCTGTGTTTTGATGAGGATTTCTTTAGATTTATCCTAGTTCAGATTCATATTAGCTCTTGAGTCTGTAGGTTTTGTTTTTCACCAAATGGAAGTTTTCAGCCATTATTTCTTTGAATATTTGTTAAGCCCCACAATCTTTCTTGTCTCCTGGGATTCTGATGATATCAATGTCAATATCTTTTGTTACTGTGCCACAGATTCCTTTTCTTCCCCCACTCCCTGTTCTCTTGTTTGTCAGATCGAGTAAATTTGATTGAACTGTTCTCAATTAAGCGATTCCATCTTCTGTCATCTCCACTCTACCACTGAACCCATCCAATGAGGGTTTTTTTTCTTTTTTAATTTTGGTAGCTCTGCTTTTCAGTTCTATAATTTACACTTGGTTCTTTTTTGTAACTTCCATTTCTTTGATGAGGTTTTATATTTCTTCATATGTTTCAAGGGATTTCATAATTACTTGCTGAAACCATTTTATGGTAACTGCTTTAAAATTTCTGCCAGATAGTTCCAACATCTGATTCATCTCACTATTGGTGTCAGTTGACTATCTTTTCTCACTCACATTGTGATTTTCCTGGTTCTTGGTATGACAAGTGATTTTTTTTTTTACTGTATCCTGGGCATTTTGCAAATTATGTTAGGAGACTCTTAATCTTATATAAATCTTCTATTTTAGTAGGCAGCCACCCTGTTTGGGCTTTGGATTTTTTTCTTAAGGTTTACTTTTGTAGTCTATAGTTTCAGTGACCGTTTTCTGACCAAACAGCAATGCTGTTTTGGTCTACTTTGTTCTCGTTTTGCTTAAGCTCCCACTGGATCCCTGCATGCGATGCCTACATGGATATCATTGGGCAGATACAGGGGGATGCCCTAGATCACCATCTGCCATTGCATGGAGACCTGGGAGACACCGGGCCGGCTGGCACGACTAGCACACATGAATGTATCTACATTGTTCACTTTTTATTCTAGTTTTTTTATGATTTTATCTTTTTACTTTTTATTTTTAATCCATCTAAAATTCATTTTGATATCAAGAGTGAGGTGAAGAATACTCTTCTCCCCCCGTTGGGGAGCCAGTTACTCTAAAACCATCTGCTAAAAATTCCACCTTCTCCTTACAAATTTGAAATGCTACCTTCATCAAATTCTCAATTTACATGTGCATTTATATCTATGGGCCGAACTCTTTTTCTTGGATTTGTCTACTTTTGTCGCTGCTTGAGTTACTGTAGAGTTAAAAATGTTTTCATATTTGACAAGGCTAGTCCCTTCTCTTTAATTTGCTGACTGTGTTTTGCTTTTTAAAAGGATTTGCGACACGGCTGCAGGGCAAAGACAGGCAAAGGAAGATGTGGCTTGACCTGATAGAAGTTTCTTGCAGTGTTCCAGGAGAGAGATGGTGGAACTATCAGGTCAGATAGATTATCTATCCCATTGTCTTCCAGATTTCAGTCATTTTCTGGTATACCAGCTGTGTAATTTTTGACATATCTATATGTTGTCTGCACTGTTAACTTTTTCGCTAATTCAATTCACTTTTTTAAAAAAAGATTATTTATTTAGAGAGCGCGCAAGGGGGCAGGTAGGGGAAGAGGGAGAGGGATAGAGAATCTCAAGCAGACTCTGCTGAACACAGAGCCCAACACAGGGCTCGATATTACCGCCCTGAGATCAAGACCTGAGCTGAAATCAGGAGTCAGATGCTTAACCGACTGAGACACCCAGACCCCCTAATTCAGTTCACTTTTAAATTTTAAATATTTATATTAGGCTTATCCTACATGCTATCTGTAAAAGCACAGATTGGATGCAGTAGTTATATATTTTTCTAACATATTAAACCGAAGAGATAACAATGAAAATAAACATTGTTTTTCCACGTGGTGCCTACAGTATACTGTCAGCAGCTTGAGAAACAAAGGGTCTGAGCAAACCCATCTCATCTCCAGATGAAAATCCTCACTCAGAAGGGAGCCACCTAGGTTGGCTGGTGATCTCTGTCACTTAAGCTGGATGCCGGGTGCACAGATGGGTTCAGTTTGTGAAAATCAGCAAGAGGTTCACTTAGAAAAACTTTTCTGTGTGATAGGTGTAATTCAATGAAAAGTTTTAAAAGTATCTCCGTATTGTTTTGTGCTAATGGCTAGTACTAAGATCTGTGGCATGTACTCACATAGGTCATGCAAAGCAATGACTAAAGAAGTGAGTAGCCGCCATACAAACGTAAAACACTGGTAACAATTTCTCTTCTTCAGAGTTGTGATGTTCCTGCAAGCAAATCCACCCTCATGGAGACTGCTAGAAAAGGCCACAGAGGATATCACAGGCCAGTCAGAATGTTCACGGGATGATAAGACGTTGGTGAAGTGATCTGTAGGGCAGAAACGGACAATAATGCCAAAGGCCAGAGCCTTAATATCCTTATCTCTTAGTCTTTATTAAAGGTAAACAGAGATAAATGGAAAATGCCATCTGAACCTCATGAAGATCAAATTAGAGAGCGAGATTGCAGGGAATCAAATTGTACTGATCTGTCACAAGCACTTACTCAGATACAAGCAAACACACAGCACACTTTTTTCTTTTTTTTCTTCTTCTTCTTCTTCTTTTTTTAACCCTAAGGTGATTCTGGCTTTTAGACTTCTAAATTCTTTGGTCTCAGAGTCTGCCTCTTGCTGAGCACCCTCAGCACCCAGAATAAAAAAGGTTGCAAAATCACTGATACTAGAATCTCTCTGCCAAACAGAAGTAGCTTCCATCTTCTGTTCTTTACGAACAGTAGAAAATAATCCAGTCTCCTCCTGTTAGTGGCCATGGAAACTAATCTCCAATATTTCTTTCAGTGACTGAATAATACTAAAAACCACAGCATTCTTCAGAGTCATCCATTAACTGGCTCCACACTAAAAAACAAAAGAACTACCGGACCTTAAAATTCAACCTGCACATGTTCCATGATGAGTCCCACCGGTTTCCCGATTATTTGGGGGCCAGTTGAATAGGAGAAGCCCCTGGGGAGAGAGTCACATGATTGCTTGTCAGAGAAAAACCTGGAGTCTTGTTTCCTCAAGTATCTCTGAAAGACCTACTCCTTTCCTATTTCCTACCATTTGGGTCTCCTTCCAGTGGTGTTTCTGCACTTCAGTGTGAAACACTGTTTCTTACCTCTGATTGTCTCAGAACTGGAAGCCTCAGTATGGAATTGGTGACCTTTAGAAGTCGCCTCTCTCCAGCCGAGCGTTCCTAAGAGACCTGCCTGAGAGGGCTCCCTCACTCTTCATGGACACTTGGAAGCCGATCTGTTTGCAAAATCTGCTTTCTGGCAAGCTTCTGGAGTCTTAAGCCAATCAAATTTCACCTCCAGTTTCTCAAACTCTAACTGCACAGGGTTGCCAGCTTCTCGGTTTCCCCCAAAAGAAAAATGGACTTCCTTCCATCAATGTCATGTATGGGAAGGGCTGTCAAGGCAGGGATTAGCAGGAGGCCTCCAGTGACAGTTTCAGAGAGCTTGGTGCCAGGTGATGTCATTCTACCCCCTGAGTCTCGAACGGGGGTTCAGGACACGGCCGTGGAGTAGAGCACCTGCCGGCGCAAGCCCGGGCCAGCTATTTAAAACCACGAAGCAAGGACAGGACAGGGGTGAGGGGCCAACTGTCCCGAGGGTGCAGAGGGTGCTGGTACCAGGCAGGCAGAAGGCAACAATGACAGGGAGGAATCCACTTGGGCAAAGGATTCCTCTTTCTCTTCCTCCACAGACGGCCAAGGCCGTACCTCATCAGCCTGGCGTGGCCTGATGGAGCTTACACAGACTTCGGTAGGTGGTGCACATTTGTTTTCTTCACACCTTTCACACTGGCAATCTGGTGGAGACAAAGAACCTTTCTTTCTTTCTTTCTTTCTTTTTTTTTTTTTTTAATTTGCGAATCTTAGCTCTTATTTTGGAGGGTCCAAATGTTCCTTCCACGCCCTGTTAGTATTATAAAACAGGGAATTCTGGCTTTGGAGAGGCAAGGGTATGATTAATATGTGATGCATCTTAAACTGTATTTAAATCTTTATATTATTTTGGGAAATACATTCTCAACCACATGGTCACAGTTTTACTACTTGGTAGGATTCTTATACTTGATTCGGCACAGAGCTTTGAATCCTTCAAAAGACTCATCTAATGAAAAAGCCTGTTCTCTTAGGTTGGGTTCTCCCAGAAGCAGACTTTGAGTCAAGGATTCAGGTACAAGAGCTTTATTAAGGAAAGGCTCCCAGGAGACACCAGTAGGTGGACGGGGAGAAGGAGGAGAGGGAGACAGAAGAAGCTGAGCAAGGTGTGATTTCGTGGGAAGGCTCAGTCTTGGCCTGAGCCAGAGGGGAGTTCTGGAGAGGTAATTATGCCTCAGAACATGTCTTTCCTTCCTTGGGACAAGGAAGCTGTGCTCTTGGATTTCCCAACCAGTCAGTTGCTGGCCTTAAGTCAAAGGGAGTGGTAGGGTGGGGTGGGGTGGGAGGTAGTGTGGACACAGGGGCTATCAGGCCCACAAACACTGCTGGCTCTCCATGTGGGCTGACCTGGCTCAGGTATCAGCTCACAGGGGGCTGGACCCACAGGGCTGGCCAGAGAGGCCCGAAGGGATGTGCGTGGGGCCCTGACAGTGTGAGCCACAGGGCCATCCTCCACACTGCCTGTTCCTACCACCGGGGGCTACTTAGAGGTCTTTCATCACATTCTGCTGCAAAAGGAAACGAATGATGTCTTTTGAAAGTCCCGGGGTGGGCTTTTCATCATCCAGAGACACACCTCCTTCTCCCTGTGGGTAGAAGTGGGTGTCCTTGGAATGCCTCCGTAAGACGGAGCAGCCGTCCCGGTTGAAGATGACCTGGGCCATCTGAAAACTGCGAAGGGCATACTTTTGGTTCTCCTGGCCCTTCAGTTCATTGATTTTCTGAGACAGGCACTGGCAGACCGATGTGGAGAGTGGATTTCTAGCGGCTGGCTGGGGATGGCCAAACATTTCATAGAATCTATCCAGGGATTTCCGAAGCCCATCATCCTCTGCCTTGGTCTCCGTCTGGCTCTTCACACCAGGGTCAAGCCAGAAGTTCTCAGAGGTCCAGGAATCATTTTGTTCAGTATTTAGGTGACTGGTGTCTGCAAGAGAGAACACATTCCAATACTCGAACACATATTCAAAAAAGCCAAAAGCAGATAATGTCTCTTCAATTCACCACACCTACTGCTTTCGGGTGACTGGTAATGGGCAGGATTAGCTGATTCCAGAATTGATTCCCACCATCCTGGGGTTATGCCACTTGTTTGCTCAAAACAAGAACATCTTATTTGCATGTTTCAGGAGTTCTTCATCTATGGTCTTTGCATAGAGGTTCAGGGTAGCTGTGAATTTGGATGGGGAAAAAATCGTATCTTTATTTTCACTAACCTCTACCAGAGATTAAGCATTTCCTTCCATAATAAATGTAGGCAACAAACCTATTAGCAGCAGTACCTATGACTTTGCAGAAGATGTTTTTAAATATCATTTATGCCTATCACTATGCTATGGACTGAGGTGTGGCCCTCCAAAATTCATATGTTGAAGCCCTAACCCTAATGTGACTGTATTTGGAGATGGGGCTTTTAGGAGGTTATTAGGGTTAAATGAAATTGTAAGGGTGGAAGCCAAATCTGATAGGAGTGGTGGCTTTATAAAAAGAGGACGAGATCTCTCTTTCTCTCTCTGTCCACGTGCAGGGACTGAGGGAGGACCATGAGAGGGCACAATGAGAAGGTGGCCTTCTCGAAGCCAGGAAGCCCTTCCCAGAACCCAGCCATACCAGCACTGTGATCTCAGACTTCCGGTCTCTAGAACTCTGAGAAAATAAATTTCTGTTGTTTAGGCCACCCAGTCTATGGTATTTTGTTATGGCGACCCAAGGAGACTAAATTACCACAGTTATTAGATGCCTGATACTAGATCTTATTATTTAAGCATTAATTTACAAAGCATATATTGGAGACTCTTAACTATAGGGAACAAACTGAGGGTTGCTGGGGGGGAGGTGGGTGGGGAGATGAGGTAACTGGGTGATGGGCATTAAGGAGGGCACGTGATGTAAGGAGAGCACTGGGTGTTAAATGCAAGTGATGAATCACTAGATTCTACCCCCGAAACTAATAATACAAATGCAGTTAAGACCCCTAATGTAGACAGTGCTGGGCATTTACACAGTTCAGAGATTGTCTTTCTCTATTCCCTACAGTAATCCTATAGACTCTTTGTCTCTCAATTAAAATCACCACCTTTGTGTTTTTAAAAGAGTAACAAATAAACTAAGTGACTTAATAATAGACAATACGAAGCCAGAATTGGAGCCAAACCCTAGTCCCTGATCTCACTTTCTGTACCTCCCTGGGAACCCTAATTCTTAACACGGGAATCTCTCAACTCTTCTGTAACAAAGGACTTTCCTCTCAATGTGTTCTAGGAAAGATCCCACACATATAACTTGCAGAATTCCTTATGCACCAACCAGTTTTATTCTTTATAACTTTATACTTTAAATCAAAATATTATATTTTCTTTTTCTGCTGATAGAAGCTTTACTAAGTTACTAGCTTGAGTTCCACACACACGCCTCTCATCCCCACTAACTCAATTAGTAGCTATCATAAAAATATTTGCACTGCTAATGATGAAGAAAGCTGTGTGATACAGTGGGTGGTTTTAGAAAAGGAGAAGGGATTTGGGGTTTTGCCTCTAGTTTCGCTCCCAGCTAGACAGCATACTACCTTGCTGAGCTTTGGTTTTCTCATCTACAAGAGTTTCAGTAAATGTTTGAGGACTTCTGCGGTAAGACAAGGAACAGAGAAGTAGATAAGCCAAAGCATCCAAGGATATGGACACATGTGGTATGAGACACACGTAGGCCCACACATGGACAGACATTCACTGGCCCACCATATAAGAAGCCCAACAACAAAGCACTTAGCTACCTTGAAGAATGGCTGATTCCAGGGTGGTTACAGGAAAGTACACCATGAGACTGGTATTTTATTGTTCTAGAATGGTCAAATACTGATGTGGGCTTGTCAAGGGGGAGTAGAGGCCAGCTCAAAAGGGATCACCTGGCCACATCTGGAACAACTTGAGCATCAAAATAAAATGATAGTAACAGATGACAGACCATTTATTAAAACAGAAAACCATGAATCCATAAAATAATTGAAAGTTTGCCGAGGAACAGGATAGTTGCAGTCTCAGAGTACTTCCCCCTAAAATACTTATTAGTCACAAATGGAAAAAGAATAACTGGCACATATCACCTCAATCAAGTGACCTAAGTGAGGGACCAATCGAAATCCTGTTGCCACGCGACCAGATGCAACAGGAAGACCCTGAGCCACTTCTCTGATAGTCCTGCCAAAGCAGGACCTGAACCCAATTAGGAGGAAGTGGCAGACAAAACCAAATTGAGGGACATTCAGCAAAAGGACTGGCCTATACTCTTCGGACGTGCCAAGGTCATGAGAACCCACAGAAGAGTGAGCAAGGCTGTTCCACACTGAAGGGCACCAGAAAGACACGACAATTAAACATAGCACATGATTTTCACTTGGATCTTTTTACTATAAAGAACATTCCCAGGATCGACTGAATGGGAGCTGAGGATTAGATGGTAATAATGTACCCCGCTAAACTTCCTGATTTTGAGAGTTTCACTGGGTTATGGAAGAGAATGTCCTTGTTCATAGGAAAATCAGGGGTGGTGGGCATCAGGCCGGCAACTTACTCTCAAATAATTCGTGGGGGAAAAAAAAGTTCTTTGTATTGTACTTGCAAGTTTTCTATGAGTTTGGGATTCTCTCAAGAAAAATAATGAAAACAAACCTTTGGAGGAATAATTGTTAAAACTTCATTTGGTAGCCTACTTTAATATTAACACAAACAAACAAAAGCCTTAGCCCAGGGCTTGGCAAACAGTCCTTATCTAACAAATGGTAGTGGCTATTACAGAGCCAAGGGGAGAGGGGAGCGGGCAAGGGGTCCCACAATGGCAGGATGAGCTGTCCCTTCCCACCTTCTTCCCCAAAGATGATCTGGTCCTGGGGACATAAGGCAGGAAGACAGGGGCTGAGAAGGGTCAATGGGGAGAGTGGAAGAGAGAAGGAAGACCCTCAGCAGTGACACTGAGAAAGCTGGGGAGTTCCTCAAACTGCTACCTGAGGCAGCCATTGACCCAGAACCCTCCCAGTAGCACAGCATGTACTTGTTAAGGAACTGGTCAATAACTGATTTGAACCCCATGGCCTAAAAACTGGGCTTGTCTCCTCCGTTTTTCATGTAAATATCAAGCAGATTGCAACTCATTTTCAAAGAAACCCTCCTTCCCCTTTCCAGAAGAACAATGACAACATGGGTTGTTATTTACTACATCAGTTCTTTTGAACACCGTCCTCAGTCGTTGACTTCCTTTTAAAACTTGCTTTACTACCAACAACAAAGCTATCTCTCTAATCATGTGGCTGTTGGCAGCCTTTCGGATATCTGGGATTTCTTTGCCAGCAAATAGAGTTAATTGCTTTTCTTTTCCTGATGCGCCTACATATGGACAGCATGGCGATCTTGGATAACTCAGTCAGTTCCTGCATCCTCACAGCTAAGTTCAAACTGCACCTTATTCTTAAATTAACATAGCCCCGATTTGTAGGTCTCTCAACTTGGGACAGTAACGTCTACTCTAGGGAGAGTCTGGGGATGTTTGTGTGTCAGTGATTGGAAAATGCTACTTGTATTTAGTGAGTAGGGTCAAGGATGTAAATATCCTATAAGGCACAGATCAATCCCATCCAACACAGAATCATCCTCCCCAAAATGCCAATAATGCCTCTTACCCCTTGAGAGGAACAGTGGCTCAAAGGATGGATTCTGGAAAGAGTAGGAAATGAATGCTGAATCCCACTGTGTTGTAATATATTGCTTTGCCTTGCTCCCAGGCACCTTTGCGGTTGATCCCTGCACAGCGCCTTTCTTGCTGGTACCCATTTGTACCATGCATTCCTCCCTTTTCTGACCTTGAGACCATTTTATTTTTCTCAGCAAGGGCCCCAGTCCCAATGATTTTGGCATTATCTAAATTGAATGGAATTTCCCTTTTTTTTTAAAGATTTTATTTATTTATTTGACAGAGAGAGACACAGTGAGGGAGGGAACACAAGCAGGGGGGAGTGGGAGAGGGAGAAGCAGGCTTCCCGCTGAGCAGGGAGCCTGATGTGGGACTCGATCCCAGGACCCTGGGATCATGATCTGAGCCGAAGGCAGACGCTTAACGACTGAGCCACCCAGGCACCCCTGGAATTTCCCTTTTTATCGCAATTTGCTTCCAACATGAATAGAATTTCTTTAGGAATTGACAAGAAGAAAGGGAGGATGGCGCTGGGTATGGCCATGCTTTTGCATGCATTGTTTCAAGGTCACCTATCTACCAGAGCATCCGTTTGTTAAATTTTCCTTCAACCGGAGAGAAAACGGCTAACATACAGATGTTTGGGACTCTTACAAACCTAAAAGTATTTTTACATCTTTTGGAGTTATAGATGATAGTTTGTTCAGTAATGCCAGGCAATCAATTAGCATGGAGGATTTGAGATTAATGGTTGCATTCTGTGAGGCGCCATTAGCCGGTAGAAACCCAGATGTTTAATGGGGGTTTCTTCTAGAGAATCTTCCATGGCTACATCTGTGGTTGATAAGTACGCAGCAGGATTTTATCTCTGTGAAACATTTTAGCTTTCAACTTTAAAACGTTTTTCCTAAATGGATTTGATATTTAGAATTCTGTCTCCCTCATGCATCAGCCTCAATAGCCGCCCACTCCACCTTATTTGTTCAGACTTTGTTTTACTCGCAACTGCTAATTGGGAGGATCTGTGGTTTCAAGGCTGCACAGAGCCGAAAGACATCAAAGACTTAATAAAAGAAGAGACTTATCAGGATTTAAGAAAAGAAGGAATTGTGGCTCATAGTCTCCTTTTATGTTACTCAAAGGGAACGGCTGCCCCCTTTCTCAGGGGGGTGCATGGCACAATCCTACGTGTGGCCCCACTGCTTTGGTTCATCTGTTGGAGGCTCCTTGGGTTCTGTGTGGCTCCAAGTCGTGGGTGTGAGAAGAACAAGGTGAGTGGGGAGGGGGCATATCCTGGTCATCAGTGGTCACGGATTAACACAATTTGGATGCACTGACGCCTCTCCTTTATGAGAGCAGTCAGACTTCTGAGGCCCCACAGGCTCTCTACATGGGTGACACTATTGTTTTTAATATATTAAGGGCTACTGCCCAAGGATCTGGAGCCCCACTCTGCAGGCCGCATCTCCCTGCCCAGATCTTTTGCTCCTTCCTACCCTCTTCTGTTCCTCTCACCCTTGCCACTCCACTCCATAACCTGCAGAGGAAAAGAGGAGGGAACAGCATCACTAGGTGAACAAGATTAAGTCCTATACCTCCAGCCCCACACGCTGTGTGAAAGTCTGAGTGGAGCAACACCTCTGCATCATTGCCTTGAGACATCTGGCTCCCTTTTCAGAACCTCTGCAGCTGCTGTTCCTCTGTGTGGAACACGTTTTCTCCACATTTCTGCATGGTTGGTTCTCTCATGTCCTCAGGTCTTGGTTCAGATGTCATCTTCTCAGTGAGGGCCCCTGTATCAGTCAGGATGGGCTGGGTTATGCTACATAACAAGCAAGTGCCAATTCTCAGGGGCTTAAACAACAAAGGATCATTTCTCACTACTTACAGCCCCGTCTCATACCGGTAGATCTGTGTCATGCTTGCCCTTTACCCGGGAACCCAGACCAACGGGGCAGCCACCACCTCAACATTGCTTAGTGACAGTGGCAGAGGGAAAAGAGCCCAGGGGAGCAGGCAGTGACTGGGAAAGCCCTGTCACGTCTGTTCACAAATCACTGGCCAAAGTCAATTCATATGGCCAAGCCTGATTTTAAGAAGATGAGGGTGAAAAATTCTTCTGTAGGGGGAGGCAGAGAGTATTGGTGACCAATCATTCTGTATGAGCCACAATTCCTTCTTTCCTTAAATCCTGATAATTCTCTTCTTTTATTAAGTCTTTGATTTCTTTCGGCTCTGTGCAGCCTTGAAGCCACAGATCCTCCCCATGTGTGCCTTCCCTGAGCACACTATTTAAAATGACCTTTCCCTCACTCCTCTAGGCCCTGACTGTCCCTCTATCCCTTCTCTGCCTTGTATTTCTATATAAACATAGTAGCATCTAATAATATATGATTTATTGTCTGTCTTCCCCAGCTTATGGCATTTGTTTCCCTGGATACCTGCTGTACCCCAGGGCCTAAAGCAGTGCTAGCACAAGACAGATACATTGACAACTTTTTGATGGTCTGTTTCACTTGATGAATTTCATTTTCAAATAAAGATGTAAAGGTGCATGATTACTAGGGTGAACAGTAAGGCGCCTGGGAGGTTTGCTCAGGACAACCCCCGTTGATGCCTGTTGTCTCAATTAATTATTAATAGCACACTCGTTCACTCTCAAAAGGGCCCTGGGGCACACGATTCATTACATGTATACACGTATCATGATACAGCCATCACATATAAGTTCCTGCCATACATCTTATGTCCCGGGGGGCTGAGTTTTGATGCCAGAGATCATCCCAGTCTGTGGGTTAAATAATAAGGTGTCTACACACTTTTTTCCCCTAAACTTTCTATTCTACTGTCCTCCAAGACAATCTCCCTTTCCTTCCCCTTTGTTTTCACAGCAGTCTTTTCTCCTACCCCTTGGCTGTCCAAGAACTGTTTGGTTTCTGCCTTGCAAGTAAAGGGCCTCAATTCACTATACCCCATCGGTAACTCACTCTGATTCCGCTTTCTGGTCTCACGTGACTTTCCACCTCAGTACAATAACACCGGCATTGGAGTTCTAAGGTACCTTATTCTCTCTTTAATAACATAAAATTAATGACCAAAAAAATCAATAGGCTTACGCCTCCTTTTGCCTGATAGCATCTGCAGCTTGTACATTTTAGAATTTGCAACTGTTCCTTTAAAGGACAAAACCTGCAGACTCACAAAGGGGCGGGGGCAGAGTGTGGATCTCAAGATATTTAATCCAAATTAACACTTCAAAGGACGGGTGGTCTGGTCAGGTGCTTTTGAAACTGCAGTCTGAGTCTGTACTTGTTTACATCTGAGAGCTAATCCTGATGAATCACCCAGAGGGGAGGTGGCATATGCTGTCACCCTTCCTCCTAATGGTGAACAGATGCAAAGGGCAGAAGCTAGGGTCCTCTAAAAGGCAACTGCCGAGAACAAAAATGAGTGCTGGAAAAAGCCAAAAATATGTGTGATCGGTGAAGAGCCCTAAAATTAAGTGCCCGGGGCAATTAATAAGGCTCATCTCTGCCATCTGATTGGTAAGCTATCTTACTTGCACCTTGGCATTTTATATTTTCTTAAGAAACTAAAATATTCTGAAAATTACAAAGAACTAGGATATGCAAGTTCACACCACTTCACATTGACAACTACCATATTGTCATATTTGCTTCAAGTCTTTTTTCTTAGTAAAGAAGGAAGCATTGGGAAGCCTGGGTGGCTCAGTCGTTAAGCGTCTGCCTTCGGCTCAGGTCATGATCCCAGGGTCCTGGGATCCAGTCCTGCATGGGGCTCCCTGCTCCGCGGGGAGCCTGCTTCTCCCTCTGCCACTCCCCCTGCTCATGCTCTCTCTCTGACAAATAAATAAATAAATCTAAAAAAAAAATCTTAAAAAAGTAAACATTTTAGTGATGGGTGAAACAGGTGATGGGGATGAAGCAGTGCACTTGTGATGAACACCGGGTCGTGCTGAATCACTCTATAGTACACCCGAAACTAATATAACACTGTCACTACACTGGCATTAAAATCAAAACAACAAAAAAAAGTAAATATTTTAATTAAAGTTGACCACTTCCACATAGAGATTCATTCCTTCTAGGCCATTTTTATTTATGTCTTTTTTTAAATTATTTGTTTTTAAAGATTTTATTTTTAAGTAATCTCTACACCCAACGTGGGGCTCGAAGTCACAACCCCGAGAACAAGAGTCACATGCTCTATCTATGGAGCCCGCCCTGTGCCCTTTCCGGTCCGTTTCTATACCTTACGTATATTATGTATCCCTAAGCAATACCGTGTTGCTTTGTGTGATGTGTTAATTTTATTTTCCATATACAAAGTTTTGCTTTTTTTCACTACACTTTATGATTTTTCCCTTCCCGCCGTTGTCGATATTATATATGAATCTGCTTGAGAGTATTCTAATATAAGAACATCCTGCATTATTTTTCATCCATTTCATTCTCTTGCGATGGCCGTGTGGGTTGTGTCTAATTTTTCCGTATCACAGTGAGCCCCCAGTACCTGCTTCCTGTGTACTTGCTCTACATCCAAACGTAGAACTGCTGAGTTGAAAGGAACATGCGTTTTCAATGTCACCAGAACCTGCCAAATCACTCTCCAGAGTGGCTATGGCACTCCCACCACCAGGATCTGGGTTTCCCTGTTTCTCCACAGCTTTGCCAAACTCTGCTACTGTTGGGCGGGCGTATCCAATCCAGGCTCCTCACTTGGGGGTCACATTTCCCTCCTCACTCAAAGTGGCCGAGCTGCTGTCCAGACGCTCAGCGGGTCTTGGGTCTCCTATACTGTGAAAAATTCATCTTCTTCACCCTTTTTCTACTGGGCTTTGTCTCTTTTCTATCTTCTTTTTAATGGCATACAAAATGAATTACAGAGAAAACAGTATATTTGACTTTTCTCCACTTGATCTCATGACTTGATTATCCCAGAGGCTGGACAAAAGACCTCCAGGTTTGTTTTTGTTTTAATGGCAAACCTTCTCAAGTAAGACAACTTTCACGGTGTCAGTTTATCACTTCCAAAAAGTGATACTGTGTCTCTACTCCATTTAATAAAAAAGTCACGCACCAAGCCGGATCCAGGGGCAGGGCCAACAGCCGGCTCACTAAGTCTCTTTTTCCAGACAAGAGAATTGAGACAAAGACCAAGTCTCCAGAATCACTTCATGGTGACTAGACCACGGACAAGGCTAATCTGCTTATTAATTTTCTTCATTAAAATGATCTTCATGTGGCTAACATTTGCCATAATTAGGACCACGCTGGCCTTGATGAGCCAGGCAGGGGCGTTCTCCCTCCATGATTCAGGTAATACGAGTTTAGGAATCACAGGCCCGGATCCTAAAAATGCTTAACAATTCTCTTCTTTGGTAGATTAAGGCTTAGCCTGAAGCTTGATTTAAAACAGCTTCGTTTTGCATGTTGTTAAGTAATAACCAAATTAAAGGATCAGAACCTGACCTTTTGCAGCTAGAAAAGCCTTGGGGGATTATCTGGTTCAGCTCTCCCATTTTCAGGACCAGAATCTGGGAGCTGGAACAAGAACTTGGATCCCCTGACCTGGTCCAGGTTCTGGGGCACGGCTCTTGGGCACTTCTGGACCTGGAGCCCCAAAAGGGGACAAGAGCGAAGGCTGTCAGACCAGGGAACCTGAGACAGAATCTCCTTCAGGAGCCATTGGGAATTAGGAGCTTCCCTGCAACACTTAAAGCAATCATTTAAAAATGTTTTTCCCCCCAGCTAAATGCTTTTTTTAAATCTCATTTTACATGGGATGTTTCAGCAGATTTGTTTCATACCGTGGCCTAGATAGTAAGGCACAATCAGGGGCAGAAAAGAAAATCAAATGATTCTGATCTAGGTTGCTATGGCAACGTTGCTATTTTTGAATACAATTGTTTACTTAAGCAGAATTAAGTTCAATGTGAGCAGCTAATTAAGATAAGGCTTGAAACTAACCTTAACCTTCACTGTAAGAAAAAAAAAAGCACTTTAAAAATGATGCTTGAAGTGTTGCTGGAGACATATTTAGCAGAGGGCTCATCTCCCTTTGCTGGGGAAGCAGAAAACTGATTCTTTTTTCTTGAAGAGGAACGGGGGCCTACTCACCATCTGTCCAAATCCACAAGTCAATATTTCCTAATTTTAAGAGATAAAGAGGAACAGAACAGAACTCTTATCAAAACAGAGCCAGTTCCAGTGTTGACATCAACAAACTTGCTGAGACTGACGGACAAGGAATTGTTTGATGCTTTCCTATACACAATAGTATTTTTGTTACATGCATATTTATGTAAACAGACTTCACTCCACATCAAATCAACATTAGGTATATCTGTGAAGTAACAGGTTGAACTGTAAACAAACACACCAGAGGGCAAAGGTATAGCTGAGCGCCCCCCCTTCAGAGTAATCACCCTTGGGAGGCCAAGCTCTTATTTTCAAAACGCTGACATCACCGAGAACATGCTGGAGCCTCTCAGGAAGTGTCTCCACTTCCCCTGGAAGCTTCTGGATGCCCTCATTGGTGGCAAATCTCCATCCTCGGAGGATAGAATTATCTTCTTGGAAACTGTCAAAAGGCATTAAGAGTAAAAGCTGATAAATAATGTAGGTGATCAAGCAGGGTAACATGCAAAGAGGTAAAAAGCAAGGTTCATCTCCAAAAAGAAATTGCTTTTCTTTTTCTTTTTTTTTAAATTTTATTATGTCATGTTAGTCACCATACAATACATCATTAGTTTTTGATGCAGTGATCCACGATCCATTGTTTTCGTATAACACCCAGTACTCCGTGCAGTACGTGCCCTCCTTAATACCGGGCTCACCCATTCCCCATCCCCCCCTCCCCTCTAAAACCCTGTTTGTTTCTCAGGGTCCATAGTCTCTCACGGTTCATCTCTCCCTCTGATTCCCCCCCTTCTTTTTCCCTTCCTTCTCCTAATGTCCTCCATGATATTCCTTATGTTCCACAAATAAGTGAAACCATATGGTAATTGACTTTCTCTGCTTGACTTATTTCACTTAGCATAATCTCCTCCAGTCCCATCCATGTTGGTGTAAAAGTTGGGTATTCATCCTTTCTGATGGCTGAGTAATATTCCATTGTATATATGGACCACATCTTCTTTATCCATTCATCTTTTGAAGGGCATCTCGGCTCTTTCCACAGTTTGGCTATTGCGGACATTTATTTGTTTTTTGGGTGTTGAGTTTGAGAAGTTCTTTATAGATCTTGAATACCAGCCCTTTATCTGTAGTGTCATTTGCAAATATCTTCTCCCATTCTGTGGGTTGCCTCTTTGTTTTATTGACTGTTTCCTTTGCTGTGCAGAAGCTTTTTATCTTGATGAAGTCCCAAAAGTTCATTTTTGCTTTTGTTTCACTAGCTTTTGGAGATGTATCTTGAAAGAAGTTGCTGTGGGCGATGTCAAAGAGGTTACTGCCTATGTTCTCTAGGATTTTGATGGATTCCTGTCTCACGTTGAGGTCTTTCATCCACTTTGAGTTTATCTTTGTGAATCGTGTTAGAGAATGGTCAAGTTTCATTCTTCTGCATGTGGCTGTCCAATTTTCCCAGCACCATTTATTGAAGAGACTGTCTTTTTTCCATTGCCTGTTTTTTCCTGCTTTGTCAAAGATTATTTGACCATGGAGTTGAGGGTCCATATCTGGGTTCTCTATTCTGTTCCATTGGTCTATATGTCTGTTTTTGTGCCAGTACCATGCTGTCTTGGTGATCACAGCTTTGTAATATAGCTTGAAATCGGGCAACGTGATGCCCCCAGCTTTGTTTTTCTTTTTCAACATTTCCTTGGCGATTCAGGGTCTTTTCTGATTCCATACAAATTTTAGGATTGTTTGTTCCAGCACTTTGAAAAATGTCATTGGAATTTTGATTGGGATGGAGTTGAAGGTATAGATTGCTCTGGGTAGCATAGATATCTTAACAATGTTTATTATTCCGATCCATGAGCATGGAATATTTGTCCATCTTTTTGTGTCTTCTTCAATTTCTTTCATGAGTGTTCTGTAGTTCCTAGAGTATAGGTCCTTTACCTCTTTGGTTAGGTTTATTCCAAGGTATCTGATGGTTTTTGGTGCTATTGTAAATGGAATTGTTTCTCTAATTTCTCTTTCTACAGTTGCATTGTTTGTGTATAAGAAAGCAACTGATTTCTGTGCATTGATTTTTTTATCCTGCCACATTACTAAATTGCTGTATGAGTTCTAGTAATTTGGGGGTGGAGTCTTTTGGGTTTTCCACATAAAGTATCATGTTGTCTGCGAAAAGAGAGAGTTTGACTTCTTCTTTGCCAGTTTGAATACCTTTTATTTCTTTTTGTTGTCTGATTGCTGTTGCTAGGACTTCTAGTACTATGTTGAACAATAGTGGCGAGAGTGGGCATCCTTGACATGTTCCTGATCTTAAGGGAAAGGCTTTCAGCTTTTCCCCATTGAGGATGATATTCGCTGTGGGTTTTTCATGGATAGATTTTATGAACTTGAGGAATGTTCCCTCTATCCCTATACTCTGAAGAGTTTTAATCAGGAAAGGATGTTGTATTTTGTCAAATGCTTTTTCTGCATCAATTGAGAGGACCTTATGGTTCTTCTCCCTCCTCTTATTAATGTGTTCTATCACATTGATTGATTTGAGAATGTTGAACCACCCTTGCTTCCCGGGGATAAATCCCACTTGGTCGTGGTGGATGATCCATTTAATGTATTGTTGGATCCTACTAGCTAGGATTTTGTTGAGGATTTTGGAATCCATATTCATCAGGGATATCGGTCTGAAATTCTCCTTTTTGATGGGGTCTTTGCCTGGTTTGGGGATTAAGGTAATGCTGGCCTCATAGAATGAGTTTGGAAGTTTTCCTTCTGTTTCTATTTTTTGAAACAGCTTCAGCAGAATAGGTATTATTTCTTCTTTGAATGTTTGGTAGAATTCCCCAGGGAATCCATCAGGCCCTGGACTCTTGTTTTTTGGGAGGTTTTTGATCACTGCTTCAATCTCATCACTGGTTATTGGCCTATTCAGGTGGTCAGTTTCTTCCTGTTTCAGTCTTGGCAGCTTATAGGTTTCCAGGAAGGCCTCCATTTCATCCAGATTGCTCAGTTTATTGGCATATAGTTGTTGATAATAATTTCTAATAATTGTTTCTATTTCCTTGGTGTTAGTCGTGATCTCTCCCCTTTCATTCGTAATTTTATTACTTTGGGTCCTTTCTCTTTTCTTTTGGATAAGTCTGGCCAGTGGTTTATCGATCTTATTAATTCTTTCAAAGAACCAATTTCTAGTTTCACTGATCTGATCTACTGTGTTTCTGGTTTCTAATTCATTGATCTCTGCTTTAATTTTAATTATTTCTCTTCTAATGTGTGGCTTAAGCATCATTTGTTGCTTTTTCTCTAGTTCTTTTTTTTTTTTGTAATTCACTCTAGTAAGTAATGACTTTTATTTTTTTTAATTTTTTTATTGTTATGTTAATCACCATATATTACATAATTTGTTTTCGTGTAGTGTTCCATGATTCATTGTTTGTTCATAACACCCAGTGCTCCACGCAGAATGTGCCCTCTTTAATACCCATCACCAGGCTAACCCATCCCCCTACCCCCCTCCCCTCTAGAACCCTCAGTTTGTTTTTCAGAGTCCATCATCTCTCCTGGTTCGTCTCCCCCTCTGACTTACTCCCCTTCATTCTTCCTCTCCTGCTATCTTCTTTTTCTTTTTTCTTAAAATATGTTGCGTTATTTGTTTCAGATCTGTGATTCAACAGTCTTACACAATTCACAGCGCTCACCGTAGCACATATCTTCCCCAATGTCTATCACCCAGCCACCCCATCCCTCCCACCCCCGACCACTCCAGCAACCCTCAGTTTGTTCCTGAGATTAAGAATTCCTCATATCAGTGAGGTCATATGATACATGTCTTTCTCTGATTGACTTATTTCACTCAGCATAACACCCTCCAGTTCCATCCATGTCGTTGCAAATGGCAAGATCTCCTTCCTTTTGATGGCTGCATAATATTCCATTGTGTATATATACCACTTCTTCTTTATCCATTCATCTGTCGATGGATATCTTGGCTCTCTTTCCACAGTTTGGCTATCGTGGACATTGCTGCAATAAACATTGGGGTGCACGTACCCCTTCGGGTCCCTACATTTGTATCTTTGGGGTAAATACCCAGTAGTGCAATTGCTGGATCAAATGGTAGCTCTAATTTCAACGGTTTGAGGAACCTCCATACTGTTTTCCAGAGTGGTTGTACCAGCTTGCATTCCCACCAACAGTGTAGGAGGGTTCCCCTTTCTCCACATCCCCGCCAACATCTGTCGTTCCCTGACTTGTTAATTTTAGCCATTCTGACGGGTGTGAGGTGGTATCTCATTGAGGTTTTGATTTGGATTTCCCTTTTCTCTAGTTCTTTAAGGTGTAGAGTTAGTTGGTGAATTCGGGATTTTTCTGTTTTTTTTGAGTGAGGCTTGGATGGCTATGTATTTCCCCCTTAGGACCGCCTTTGCAGTATCCCATAGGTTTTGGACTGATGTGTTTTCGTTCTCATTGATTTCCATGAATTGTTTAAGTTCTTCTTTGATTTCCTCGTTGACCCAAACATTCCTGAGCAGAGTGGTCTTTGGTTTCCAAGTGTTTGAATTTCTGCCAATTTTTTTCTTGTGATTGAGTTCCAGTTTTAAAGCATTGTGGTCTGAGAATATGCAGGGAATAATCTCAGTCTTTTGGTATTGGTTGAGACCTGATTTGTGACTCAGTATGTGGTCTATTCTGGAGAAAGTTCCATGTGCGGTCGAGAAGAATGAGTATTCTGTTGTTTTAGGGTGGAATGTTCTGTAAATATCTATGAGGTCCATCTGAGATCCAGTGTATCATTCAAAGCTCTTGTTTCCTTGTTGATTTTCTGCTTAGATGATCTGTCCATTGCTGAGAGTGGAGTATTGAGGTCTCCTACAATTAACATATTGTTATCAATATGACTCTTTATTTTGGTTAACAGTTGGCTTATGTAGATGGCTGCTCCCATGTTGGAGGCATAGATATTTACAACTGTTAGATCTTCTTGTTGGATAGACCCTTTAAGAATGATATAGTGTCCTTCTGTGTCTCTAATTACAGACTTTAGTTTAAAATCTAATTTGTCTGATATAAGAATTGCTACCCCAGCCTTCTTTTGAGGTCCACTGGCATGGAAGATGGATCTCCATCCCTTCACTTTCAGTCTGGATGTATCTTTAGGTTCAAAATGAGTCTCTTGTAGGCAGCATATGGATGGGTCCTGTCTTTTTATCCAGTCTGCAACCCTGTGCTATTTTATGGGAGCATTTAGGCCATTCACGTTGAGAGTGATTACTGAAAGATATGAATTACTTGTCATCATGTTGCCTGTGAAGACGTTGTTTTTATAGATTGTCCCTCTAAATTTCTGTTGTATATCACTCTTGGGGTCTTTCTCCTTTTATAGAACCCCCCTTAATATTTCTTGCAGGGTCAGCTTAGTGGTCACATATTCTTTCAGTTTCTGCCGGTCGTGGAAGCTCTGCATCTCTCCATCCATTCTAAATGAAAGCCTTGCCGGATAAAGTATTCTTGGCTGCATGTTCTTCTCGTTTAGTAGCCTGAATATGTCTTGCCAGGCCTTTCTGGCTTGCCAGGTCTCTGTGGATAGGTGTGACGTTATTCTGATGTTCCTCCCTCTGTACATAAGGAATGTCTTCCCCCTAACTGCCCTTAAGATGGTTTCCTTGGTTCTAAGATTTGCAAGTTTTACTATTACATGCTGGGCCGTTGGTCGGTTCTCCTTGATCTTGGGAGGGGTCCTCTCTGCCTCTAGGACGTGAATGTTTGTTTCATTCCCCAGATTAGGGAAGTTCTCAGCTACAATTTGCTCAAATACATTTTCTAGTCCTCTCTCTCTCTCCATTCCCTCCGGGATTCCAATTATTCTGACATTGGAACGCTTCATGGTGTGTGTCACTTATTTCTCTGATTCTACTTTCATGGATTCTGAGTTGTTTTTCCCTGGCCTCCTCTTTTTCCTTTTTATCTATTATATTGTTTCCAGGTCGCTTATTCGTTCTTCTGCCTCAGTTACCCTAGCTGTTAGATTATCTAGATTGGATTGGATCTCATTGATAGCATTTTTAAGTTCTGCCAATTCAGCTTTCATTTCTGCCCTTAGAGACTCTATGCTGCTATTAATTGATTTCTCCATTCTAGCCATTGTCTTCACAATTGCTAGCCTGAATTCCATCTCCGACATCTTGGTTATATCTGCATCTATTTGTAAATCTGCTGCATAAATCATAATCTCTGAGTCTTTCCTATTTTGGGGGCTCCTCCTCCTAGTCATTCTGTTGAGGGCTGTTTGAGGGAATGTACAGGGTCCAAATTATTGACCAGAACCCAAGCAAGATGCACCTGTTTTCTTGGGACCTTAGGGCTGCTGGCCTCTTATTTTCCCAGCCTGTCTTCTGGGGGAGGGGCCTGCCGTGCTGTTACTCAGGCAACCCTGTTTGGGCAGAATTGCCCTGCCCCCCTGTGGCGGGGGATGGGCTCAGCGGGAATCAGTTTTGGGGGCTTTTGTTCTCTGGTGGCTTTCCCTGGTGGCTTTCCGTGTCTCTTCCGCGAGTCAGAGCAGAAAAGACCGTTTCCAACCCTCTGCCTCAGAGCAGAGAGATCGCAGTCTGTTCTTCAGTGAGCTCTCCAGGCCACACCGTCTCTGTTTCTGTCCTGCTGCTATAAACTACAGCGTCCTGGGTTGTGCGCCCCTCCGCAGCGCCCCCAGTCCTGCCTCCAGGTCGGGGCACATCTCTGCCCTTTGTGCTTCTAAAACCACCAGCTGCCCCCAGATTGCAGGCGCGACCCCACTGCTCTGGGTTTCCGCCCCGGGGGCTGCCCTAAAGTCCTTTCCCCTGCCGCTACCAGTCTGCGAGTCTGTGCCTGGTCCCCAGCGTGCGAAGCTGTCACTCACCGGCGGTGTAGGATCCCCACGGCCAGGCTCCGTCCCGCTGCCATTTATCCTCCGATATCTGCCCTCGGAATCACGGTTCCCCGCTTTGTACCTCAAAACCAACCGCCTGCGATATTCTGTTTGTAGAGATCCAGATCTTCTTACATCTCAGGCTGGTTTTGTGGGTGCTCAGAGTGGTCTGGTAGATATCCACCTCAATTCCGGGGACCAGTTGAAATAGGGTCCCCTATTCCTCCGCCATCTTTCCTAGTCAAGAAATTGCTTTTCTTACGTTTCACACACTAGTTCTTACAAAGGAATTCCAAAACCAATTCTGCACGTGGCAGGCAGCATGGTATTATGTACTTTCAGATTTGTTACTTTGAAGGGCAGAACGAACGTGAATTTTAAGTTCTAGCTTCTCTAAAACAGCTCATAGTCACAGATCAGAAATCTGAATTTCTGTCCTGATAGGTGAGATGCTTTCTAGCATGGACTGGGTTTAGAAGGCTCGAGTTTGAGCGCCAACGTGTCTACTTCCTGGCTGTGTGACCTTGGGCAAGTTATTTGACATCTCTGACTCTTCA
Organism: Callorhinus ursinus; assembly: GCF_003265705.2. Lineage (NCBI taxonomy): Eukaryota > Metazoa > Chordata > Mammalia > Carnivora > Otariidae > Callorhinus > Callorhinus ursinus. Next base: position 3,188,027 of record NW_027397091.1, on the reverse strand, counting down.
TGTCCTCCTCCGTAAAATGAGAATGATAATATTAATGATCCATACCTCCTAGGACAGTTGTAAGAATTAAATGCTTTATTAGCATAGAGCCTAGCACACAGTTCACAGTAAGTAAAAGCTACTCTGTCATTATTATTATAGTGACAAGAGCAGCCCCAGCAGCAGTGATGTTACATATAAATATTAAGGCATTTGTCATTTAACACCCGAGATTTAAATTAAGAGTGAAATGTAAATGCTCTTGTGTATCTACATGCCGCGATAGACACATATCACAGGGAAAATCCAGGAGAACAAAGTGTTCATTCCTGACTGGAAGAAACATCACCTTTACCAACAGCTGATGCCCCATCCCGCATCAGAGTAAACATCACCCATCTCACGGTTAGGACTGACTCCGGAGAGGTCCCAAGTGCATGCTCTGCAAAGCACACAGGATCCCACTGTGGGTTGGAACAGCAGGTTCCTCAGTGTGTGGGAGTGTCAAACACAGAAGCCCAGGCTGGTGGGGCCCTCCAGCTGTCCCCTGACACATCTCCCCAAGGCGGGGACCAGCACCAGAGAGCGTGGGTGGGACTGAAATCACTCCATCTGCAGAATACTAATGGTGGTAGTGGTTTTGTAGTTGATGGAAACTATGAATCAAGCGAAGACCTTCAGGGAAAAGCTGAGGTTAGTAAACACACTGAAGAAGGAGAAACAGACTGCATCAAACAAACAAACAAACAAAATCTCTTTTTTTAAGAGATCGGAAAATTAGGCAGAAAAGATCTATGTTCACAGACTGACTGCTGGTGGAGTCAGAACTGTAGTGCTGAGTTAGATTTTAAAAGGCAAGATAAGACTGAGAAATACACTGCGAAGAGTCATAGGAGTGAATCCTTCACTCTCCCCCTGCCCCCCTCCCCCATTCACAGTTGAATCTGAAGAAGGGCAAAGCTATGAGCCTTCTTTTCTGGAGCAAATAACATCAGAAAATATACAGAGCTCAGAAACTGGGGGAAAGCCATAAACATTTAAAAACAGTGTAACATAATACAACCAATGCAGAAAAGGCCTTAGAGACAGCAGAGAAATAAAAGCTGGGGTTGACTGAGTGGCAGAAAATATGAGACATGAGGGGGTTAGGATGTATTTGTGTTGAAAATGTTTCCAGCATCGATTACTAAGGGCTAGTAGTGAGGGCAAATATGGAATTGAATTTCCAGCTTTACAAGGACACCTCTAGTAGGATGGCTGAGATAGTTATATATTTTCGATAAAAAAAAAAATGTGATGGGCAAGATATAATGAAAATCCTTCTTGTTACCAAATATCTAAAAATTCCAGGTAAAATTTTTTTTTAAATCTTTTAAAATGCATGACTGAGCAGGAGTAAAGGAAGGGCAATCGTCAGAGACCAAAAGCAAAATCACAGTGGGCATTCCAAGAGGTAAATGAACCCTGAGCTGGTGTCTTGATCTGGCAAATCAACTTTAATGGCACTCAGGTTTCAGGACACACAGTCTAGCATCGAGGCAAGATGGGGGCTTGAAAGGAGGTCACTGCGTGAAGCTGAGAGCCCTGAAGTTACACCCTGAAGATGAACTAGAAAAAAAAAATTCCTTGCAAAGGGTCCCAGTAAGAAAACTTGTCTTGGCTTTGGCCCTGGGTAGAGAGAAGAAAAAAGAAACATCCCTCTGGAGCTTTAACTATGAGCCTGATCTCATATGTGTTTGTGGCCTGAACTAAGTGAGACTGTTTTTGTGGTCTGAAAACCCCCAGCCAGGAATTTATTTCAGTATGGTTCCAAAATAATGTGCCCTTATTTGTTTAGAGAAAGCAAATGCAAATCCTCTTTAGAGAAATGTACCTTCATTCAAATGTCAAAAGAAAACCTGCATATAAAATTCCACTGAACGGGAGCTCACAATAAAAACAATACTCACAAAATACACACTGAAACGAGGCAATGGAGCCAGTCCCAGAATGAATCTCACAGAAACTTTAGATATTAGTTAACGGTCACAGAATATAAAATAAGTATGTTTAATATGTTAAAGAAATAAATTAAGAAATAGAAAGTTTGAGTTCGGAACAAGAGACTACAAAAAAATAAATTGGTAAACTAGAAAAAGAAACAAAAATAACTTAGAAAAATGGAAAATTACGATAATAGGTATTTATGTCTCTGTAGATGGGTCAAACAGAAGACTAAACACCACTGGAAAGAGAATTAGAGAATAGGAATCAGATTTGAAGATACTAGTCAGAATTTAGCACAGAGAGACAAGGGGATGGAGAAAACAAAAAAAATGAAGAGATATGTAAGTCAAAGTGAAATGGTCCCACATGCATCTAATTGGAATTTCAGAAAGACATAATAGAGGGAATGGGGAAAAGGCAATGCACAATGAGTTAATGGGTAGAAATTTCCTAGAACTGATAAAAGCATGAATTCTCAAATTTAGTGATCACCATGTTTTGCAAGCAGGATAAATAAAAAGAACCCCTATTGCTAAGCATAAGATAAGACTATAGATTATCAAAGGCAAAAATAAAAATTCTTAAACCACCCAGTAAGAAAAGACAGATTCCCCATAAATGAATGACAATTCAGTTGATGTTTGATGTCTGGACAGCAACAATAGAAGCAAGAAGGCAGTGGAATAGGGGCGCCTGGGTGGCTCAGTTGGTTAAGCATCTGCCTTTGGCTCAGGTCATGATCCCAGGGTCCTGGGATTAAGCCCTGCATTGGGCTCCTTGCTCAGCGGGGAGCCTGCTTCTGCCTCTCCCTCTTGTCAAATCAATAAATAAAATCTTAAAGAAAAAAGAAAAAAAAAAGAAAAGAAGGCTGTGGAATAATACCTTCAAGTTCTAACAGACAAGAACTGCCAACCTAGGACCACTATCTTCCCTGGCCAGATCAACAGAGTAATATACGTCATAGCCAGACTGCCCCCCTACTCAAAGTTCATTCTTTAAGAACACTCAAAATTGACAACATTCATATCACCTAGGTCAATTTATGGAGATTTTGCCTGAAGGCAAAGAAATGAGCCACAGAGAATATTCATGTTTTCTATTTCTTTGGTGATGTGAATCTGTTTAATTCATTAATATGGACCAGCTCTCCTACCATACGATCCAGCGAATGAACTACTGGGTATTTACCACAAAGATACAAATGTAGGGATCCGAAGGGGTATGTGCACCCCAATGTTTATAGCAGCAATGTCCACAATAGCCAAACTGTGGAAAGAGCCAAGATGTCCATCGACAGATGAATGGATAAAGAAGATGTGGTATATATACACAATGGAATATTATGCAGCCATAAAAAGGAAGGAGATCTTGCCATTTGCAACGACGTGGATAGAACTGGAGGGTGTTATGCTGAGTGAAATAAGTCAATCAGAGAAAGACATGTATCATATGACCTCACTGATATGAGGAATTCTTAATCTCAGGAAACAAACTGAGGGTTGCTGGAGTGGGGGTGGGTGGGAGGGATGGGGTGGCTGGGTGATAGACATTGGGGAGGGTATGTGCTATGGTGAGCGCTGTGAATTGTACACGACTGTTGAATCACAGATCTGTACTTCTGAAACAAATAATGCAATATATGTTAAAAAAAAAAGTAGAAGATAGCAGGAGGGGAAGAATGAAGGGGAGTAAGTCGGAGGGGGAGATGAACCATGAGAGACGATGGACTCTGAAAAACAAACTGAGGGTTCTAGAGGGGAGAGGGGTGGGAGGATGGGTTAGCCTGGTGATGGGTATTAAAGAGGGCCCGTTCTGCATGGAGCACTGGGTGTTATGCACAAACAATGAATCATGGAACACTACATCAAAAATTAATGATGTAATGTATGGTGATTAACATATCAATAAAAAATCAAAATAAAATAAAAAAATCAAAATAAAAAAAAGAAATTATCTACAGGGGTGCCTGGGTGGCTCAGGCGGTTGGGTGTCCAACTCTTGATTTTGGCTCAGGTCGTGATCTTGGGATCCTGGGATTGCTCTCACGTTGGGCTCCACGCCCAGCATGAAGCCTGCTTGGAATTCTCTCTTTCCCCCTCTCTCTGCCCCTCCCTGCTTTCCCAGGTATGCAGGCACATACTCTCTCTCTCTTAAAAAAAAAAAAAAGAAAGAAAATATCTACACACGCACACACACACACACACACATGCACACACACACACACAAACACACTCCCTGTCTTCAGTAAGTCCTAGATGTGGCATAGAAATTAAGGTTTTAAAAAAAGATTCTAATGTTGGTTCTAATGTTCACATAGGTTGTAACCACTACCCTAGGGCAGCTGGAACATCTCTTGGTTAGAATAAACATTCAGCAAATATTTATTTCAATGAATGAATGAATGAGTGAGTGAATGAACCAACAAACTAATAAATACCTGTGTTATTCGTGGTCGTAGGTGTACCATTGACTAGGTCCAGAAAAAGCCCTAAGCATATTTTAAAAAAGAAAAAGCATGCCAGATGTTCTAAGCACTGTAAATGCTTTATCTCATTAACTCTATCAACAAATCTACAAGCTAAGTGGACTGTTCTTGATCTTTAGGCGCAGCCAACATAACTTTGGCTACTTGAAGAAGAGAGATACTTAGATGTAAACCACAGTACACACTGCCGTTGCAGAAACAGACTCTAGGCTAAGCCTTTAGGAATTACTCCTCAAATCAGCCAAAGGGGCTGCCGGCTCTTCATTATTTGAAACCTAAACAATTAGGAAGCTGCTGCTACAGATGCTGCTTCAAGTCAACACAGCTTCTGCTACAATCTGGAAGCTTCCCAATCAGGAAGCTGCCTGTTGAATCAGGAAGCCATCAGTTGCTGGTTCCAGACCATGCTGCCTCTGCCATTATCGACCCCAGCTAAAAAGGAATGTCCCATGCCCCATCTCTCCTCCCACATAATCTAGGTCTGAATCCAGATGTTTATGGGAATGCATTCGATTAGCAGATCTAACTCACATCCAGAACACTAGCTATGAGAGATTCTGAAAATGGGAACTTCCATCCTCTGTAAGAGGAGGATGTTGGAATAGGCATTGAGTGAGCTCGTTGATAGACTCATAGATAAAGAACTTGAGGCACAGAGATTATGAAACTTGGTCGAAGACACACAGCTAGGAAGTGGCCAGGGCAGGATTCAACCTCAGGAAGTATGGCCCTAAACACTACAAAGGCATATAAGAGAATAATCAAACGGAGCACAAGCAAGCTAATGGGTGTGAGGTCTCCAGGTCTTGACATACACACTTTCATGCTCATAGCGACTGTACTCATTAATTCTGACATCACCTCTAGAATTTTAAGTCTCACAGTTTCTCATCTTCATAATTCAAAAATATATTAATTTACTTGACCACTTAATGTTTGGCTTGGAAAGTGTTCTCAAAGTGTTGGTGAGGAGGGTTGTCGAAAATGTTCTATCACCAAACAGTGACCGAAGACATCCACACCCAGGCTTCAACAACTACCTCCAACTCTAGCTCCTCACACTAGTTCCATGGTACAAATTAAAAGAACATTTACAAGTATCCTGAAGTTATTTTAGGACTTTCTAATGGAACATCTAATTCCATTTTCCTCAAAAAGCTTGGGAAACTATGTTGGATGTAATAGAATCATGGTTATTTAGCTTCTGCTTAGAAAGCTGTTACATAGCTCTTAGGAACTGGAAACCATGTGACTAAAGCTTGTGATGTATCCTCTGTTATCTGAAACTGTATTTCCACACATCTTTAGTACAGTTCGGTCTGTCCATCTATCTCCATCCACCCAACCATCCATCCATCCATCCACCCATCTCTCCATCCATTCCCCCCCATCTCTCTATGTGAATGACCCAGATAACAGAATAAAAATATTAAATTGTATCTAAAATAAATAGATCAATAAATACAGACTAAGGTTGAGAGGAGTCAGTTCCAAATCATAGGATGGAAATGTTGAAAGTTCCTCACAAAGGGGAGTATGTTAGCTCTTTTTAAAAGACTATAATTTTGAAAAGAGATCCTTCTAGGGGCAGGGGAAAGAGAAATGCTACATTTGACATGACACGTTATAAACTGCAAACCTGCCAGTTTGGGAAGGGTAAATATTTGCTGAGGATTAAGTGCATGGTGGACGGATGTCATTAAATCTACAGTAATTAAAAAGTTCCATTTAGTATCACGTGCATCTACTCCATTTTTGATGAGCATACAGCCTCAACAACTCCAAGCCATAGTCCCAATAGTCTCCATGGTGTAGAAGGAAATGATAAATGTCTTCAGCATGACTTCCAGCAAAGTGAGTCAGAGTTAATTACTCTGTGTGCAAGTGAAAATGGATTTGGTTAAACAAATGGACCTGCCAGCCAATAACATCGGCCACGTGCTGGACTAAATCTTATATTAATCAAATGCACATCAAATGCTACCAGACATGTGCCCAGAAGGAAGGCTTTATTCCTTTATTTCTTATTAGTCTTGGTCTCTGTATGTTGTGATGGAGGATCCCTGAAAATATCTGGTGATTTTTGGCTGTGTGTTCATCATTTAAGGGTGCAGCATTAAAAAGGGATTTTGAAGTCCTTGCCCCGGGTACAGCTTATAGATTGGTGGGCTTCATATAGGGGGACTGATAATTCATTCAGGCTTTCCAGAGACGGATCCTCTCATCTCCAAACTGGCCAGAGTGATGGATGAAGATGCTGTTTTAGACAGGAAGGTCCAGAAAGCCCTCTTGGAGGAGGTGGCACTTAACCAGAGCCATAAATGCAATGAGGGAAGGAGGAAGCAATGCAAATATCTGAGTGGTGGGGTCCAGACAGAGGACATGGCAAATGCCAAGTCCCTGAGATAGGGACAGGTTAATAAGGCTAAGAACCAGCCAGGAGGCCTCTGTGGCCAGAGCCCAGTGAGAAGGAGGAGGCAGAAAGGAACAGTGTGCATTTATAACATATGAGAACAATTTCCCATGGGGCACCTGGCTGGTTCAATAAGTAGGGCGTGTGACTCTTGATCTCAGGGGTCGTGAGTTCAAGTCCACATTGGATATAGACCTTACTTTAATAAATAAATAAAAATATTTAAAAAAAATTTTTCCACCCAGACCTTGTCAGAGACATTAAAAAGCATAACATTAAAATATTTAGTGATACCTTATAAAAACAAAAAAAGCACTCTGACTTGCCTTTGGTTTAATCAGGCAGGCTACCAGTTATGTGAAAGTATTTATCACCGTTCAACCTTGTGAAGATGGTGCAAAATAAAAAATCCATACCTCATGAACAGTTACACGAGAGACCCTCTGAATAAGATAGAAATCTGTACACGCATCGGAGCTAAATCAAAGGAAGCAGCTCGCGTTGTTGAGAAAAATCAAAAGCTTAAAAAAAAAAAAACCTAACCAGTTGCCAAGGCAACAAGAAAATCATTTGACAGAAAATATAGTTTCCATCTCAAGCACATTCACATGGAGAAGCCAAGGATCTTCTGGCCCTGCGTTGGGAGTTTTATGTAACCTTTATCCAGTCCTTTGTGGAGATGGGGCACGAATTGAGAACCCACAGCACCGGCACCTGGGTCAAAGCTGGACAGCAGGGCAACTCGCCAGTAAAACGCCCTTTAGGAGAGTGAGAGTTAGCCCAGTGGTTCACAGGCTAAGAAGGCACAAGAACTCTTCTCTTCTCTTGAAATCAGTCGGCCACTTTTCCTGACCGACCCAATTTTACAGAGAACTCCCATTTCTGAGCTAGACACCAAATGATTATTGAGATACTAGAAGGTCACAGAGCTGGCTGGAGGGCTTCCAAATCCTTCTCCTTGAATTTCGGTAATTTCAAAGAGTGACTCAGAGCTGACTTTAAACACCATCTGTGCCCCTCACTGGGCACCCTGCATGCGGCCAAATATGGTCTTGACTGTCCTCTCGCTGGCCTGCTCCACCTGGAGACTCCACTGCTCCTGGGGGCCCTGTGCCTGAGCCCCGCCTCTATGGAGCCTCCCCAGTTGCCCAGGGGCAGCTGGCCAGCCCCCCCCCGCCCAGGGCCCACAGTGCTCAGTACATGGCATTCAGCGTCTCTTCTCTCCTATTACTGAAAGCTCGTGCATGGCCAGTTTCTTATCCGATTGTGACTTCCTAGAGATAGGGTCCCTGTCCCACCTTTAGTGGGACACCAGGGCGGAGGTAACTGGTTTTAGCAAATCAGAAAAAAATGAATTAATATATTGCTCTTGGTTTGAAGGTGGAAGGACGATCCCAAATCACCATTGACACAACTAGCAGGAAGAATCTGAAAGCCCCCGGTGGTAGAGGGAGGCAGCTGTGTCTGGTCCCAGTCCTGGCCCTCGCTAGTGAGACTGCTGAACCCCTACTTTTCCGAACCGTGTCTGCAGAACACCACCTGCATCCTGACAGGGGGAGCAGGTGTTTCACAAAAACGGGGACTTGGTTTTCCACTAAGTTCAAGATGGCAGGGTTAAAAACATTAACCAGCTTTATAACAGTACCTCACCCACAGAACTAGAGGGGATGACACGAAGCACAACGGGGAAGCATCTGTGCTCGAAAAATGCTGACTATTGTTCTCGTTATTGTTATTCTTCTCATCCATCTATACTCGGTAGATTTTTTTTCATAATGACTATAGATCACTTTTAATTTAAAAATAAGAAAAAAAAAAAAAAAAAAAAAAAAATCAAACAAAACAAAAAACCAAGAAAGCTATTTTACTCAAAGAATTAGTCCAATTAGAAATGCAACCCCCCTGGATAAGTTTGTAACACGTTTTTTTTTCCTGTATCGTCATAGAAATGGTCCTGTCCCTAGTTCTTCCTCTGCATGAAAGTTATACACTGGTAATTTTTCTGTCCCCCCCAGAAAATTTCTTTTTTAACTTTGGAAGGTCATGTTTGAAGAAAAGGACTCCCAAGCTAGAAGAACCACTCGCCCAGAGGGAGAAAGGCTCCACCATACGTACACCTCCCTCCTGGCGGGCGGCCCTCAGGAGCAGGCTCAGACATGAGGGGGAGTTGCCCATTTGCTTTCCCAAGCACTGAGCATCATAACATAAACATCACATCTATATAATTTTTTTTTAAAGATTTTTATTTATTTGTCAGAGAGAGAGAGCGCGCAAGCAGGGGGAGCAGCAGAGGGAGAGGGAGAAGCAGGCTCCTCAACTGAGCAGAGCCCGATGTGGGACTCAATCCCAGGGCCCCGGGATCATGACCTGAGCCGAAGGCAGACGCTTAACGACTGAGCCACCCAGGCGTCCCATCACATCTACAAATTTGCCCTCAGCATGCATCTGCATTCCAGGGGTCACCAAGTTGAAGGGAATCCAATGTAAACACACGTGAAGTCTTGTCTCCTCAATGCCAAGGACAGCAGGTGCATCTTACATGAGGATTATAGGGCCCCTTCAGGTAACTGATGTAGGCCAAGAGTTAGTCAAGAAGGAAAATGATAAAGGTGCAAATCCAAACGATATATATTTCTTTTCCCTTTTCTATAACTATTTTGGTAACTAGATTTTCTAAAATTATTCTCTCTCTGTCTCTATTTGTTGCACAAACACACCGTACAGCAGGGGTCTCACTTTAGATAGCTTCTGTTCAGGACAATGATTTACAGGCTTAGGGATAATGCAAATGTCACATGGGCCCCAACCAGAGCGGAGCTGAACAAACAAAACAATGGGCTTGTTAAGGTATCTTAAAGGTCAAGAGAAACAGTCTCAGTGTTATGGGAGGGATTTTTCTTCTTACCAATGACTAATCTCATTTAAATGAGTATCATTTAAATACTTCTTCCAAAGAGAACCAAGGACAAAGCTCGAGGAGTCTAGAGGAGAAAAACGGAAGAAACTTAAGGAAAGAAGCACAGGAGTGTATTTCAGGAGGAAAAAGGAGAGTGTGCACACACTGCATAGCATGTGCCCACAGGCGCTCCAGGTGACGGATGGGGAGCTCCGGGGCATGACGAGGAAGACACAGCGCTGGGAGAGGGAAGGGGATCACCCTGTGGTTCCAGAAACAGAAAGAACAGTGCAGCCTAGGACAAAAGCCCAGAAATCTCTACCTAGAGAGGCAACTCTTCTGCTCTGATTCTCAGGCAGAGAATTAGGATTCATGGGATTTACAGGGTCTGAAAGATATTGAAGTCTAAGAAATTTAAAAGCTGACAGTAATATGAGGAAACAGAATAGTTCTATCCTGGAAGAACTCTAAGTTTTTTCGTGCTTTGGAGTATAATGTATGCACCAGCGAAGCTAATCTAAAATCTTGAAGCAGGGGATCAGAGAAGCCTGACTTACATCTTAATGTGATACTATTCTGTAGCAAGGCATGAAAGCCCAGCTCTTAAACTAATTCACACGTTAGCATATGGAGAGTCAGGAAAATGGAGGCCATAACTAAAGTGCATGGTTTCTATCCTATCCGAGAACCCTTTAAAACTGTGGAGCAGTAAAAAAAAAAATTTTTAATTTAAAAAATGCGAGCAGTTTCTTTGCTTGACTCATTCCCATTACTCTTCAGAAGTAAAAGAAATGGAGCGGAGGGCAGGGAGCATGAAAGCAATGGCATTATAGCAAAAACAAGAAAAAAACACAACAAAATAGTAAAAGAGTTTTTCCTCTGAGTGGAAGGATTATGGGTGTTTCTCCTTTACTTCTGTGTGCGTTTTCATAATCCCCAATCATCTACAATAAACACGTAAACAAGAAAATTTTAAAGAGAGAGAAAGATGTCAAAGGGATTGGAGAAATCAAATTGAGACAATTAGCAGCAATACAACTATTACCGCTTAAAAGCAAATGCTCGCCCTGCCTCAGCAGAGCCCCTGTTCATCTACCTGCTTCTTCAAGAGCAATGGTCATTTGTCAAATATTTATCAAATGTCCACAAATGCCTGACCTTGGATGGAGAATTGAAAGGTGGAGCTGTTGACTTGGACAAAGTCAGAGTCAAGAAAGAATCAAAAGAAATAAAACACCTAGAGCACTATTAACTGCTAACCGGGTTCCTTTGGTGATGGCTGTAATTGGAGCTCATAAGAGAAGAGAGGTCGGAAAGGAACTGGGAAACTAGAGCTGGCCCCGAAAGGAAATGGGGGTTTGGATAAGCTCCCATGGTTCTCCACACATAAAAATCACGGCTAGGCTGAAGTGTCCGGGTGGTTTCATCTCGAAGATAATATGGTTCTGCCTTAAGACAAAGCGGTACAGTACTCACGGACCCTTGAACCTTTGTCAAAGTGTTACTGTAAACTTCTGCCTTCTAATGAGTCAACTCAAAAATTATAGCAATGTCCGTTTTTCAAATTGATATATTTGTAACTTTTTTTTTTTAAGTAGGCTCCACGCCTGGCGTGGAGCCAAATGCAGGGCTTGAACTCACAACCCTGAGATCAAGACCTGAGCTGAGATCAACAGTCCAACGTTTAACCAGCTGAGCCACCCAACTGCCCCTGCAACTTTTTATTAAATTATAATATCATATTTAAAGTGCCTAAATAATGGCTCTATTAATTTTCACAAACTGAACATACCCAGGAGAACAAGCACCGAGGTCAAGAAACAGAACAGCACCAGAAGCCCAGAAGCCCTTCTTGCGTCCCTTTCCAGGTACTACCCTTCCAAGGGTTACTGTCATTTTGACTTCTAACACCTAAATTGCTTTATCTGTTTTATACTGCATACAGACGGAATTATACAGTAGGTACTTTTTGGTATCTGATTTCTTCCTCTCAACCTTCTATTTGTGAGACTCATTCACGTTGTTATACAAAGTAGCAGTTTGTTCATTTTCCACGTAGGAACACACACCACTTACTTACCCATTCCACAGATGATGGACATGTAGGCAGTTTCTAGTTATGGCTGTTATAATTAGTGCTGCTATGACTATTTCCATGAATGTTTTTCCATGAATGTAAGAATGCATGTCTGTTGGGTATGTTATCTGGGAGCAGAGAAGCTTCGGCTTCTGGAGATAACTGCAAATAGACGTAGTAGTTTATCTGAGAATTAAGGGCCCATCTCTGCTTTTGCCTGTTCCTGGCTCTAACTAGGATGTCCTGTACCAGGCCTCATGTAAATCTGACCTTCTGTCATCCAAGACTGAGAGCTCCCAAACCATTCTATTTTCATCTACCTTAAAAATATTATTTTCATAGATATTGCCTATGCTTATTTTTTTCCCTAAAGAAAAGTCTGATAACCAGAAGGGCAGAACAAATTATATTGTAGTTAAAGGCAAATTATATTACCAAGGACAAGCCGTCTAGTAAAACACAACTTAGAATTATAATTATCTTCAAAATGAACCAATTATTCATATAAACCCAACCACTCACTGGTAAATTAATGAAAAATATAACAGTGTTGAGCTTTTAATTGCCTCTATCACAAAACCCTTAACTTAAACTTCGGTTATCAGGCAGAAAGAGGCAATTAGTTTACAACAGGTGCATCAGGAAAAGCCTGTTACAACATGGCCCCAGAGCAAATATTCTCCAAGTCTGTGAAGTACATCTGTCCAATTTTTTCAGGCTTTCACTTTAGACAATCCTACGTAGTCCCTCTAATCATTTTTTTGCCTTTTTTTTTTTTTTTTAGATCAGGATCTTTTTCTAACATCTCCAGTATAAGCTTTATAAGAGTCCTGTTATCTATCTCAACCCTCAAGTTTAATTTCCTCCCCAGAACTGTTTTGTTTTTTTTTTTTTAGAATATTAAATGCCAGAAAAATGGCAGATAAAAAGATTACTGAGTGGTGATAGAGCTTCAATTAATGAAGGCTTCCAGCTGGTGTTGCTACTTCCTCTTCCCAAAAAGTAATAATTTTTGAGGATATTAAACATCATTTGTGACCTTTAAAAAGAGCTCCCTGAAGTCATTCATTCACAATAAAACCTGGTCAGACTATCTCAGTAGGGAATAACATAAAATGATGCCAATTTTCCATTATAAGAACCGATAATGCCCCATGACACACTTTCAGGATTGCTGAATAGGTGTGAACTGGTCCAAATAACATTCCAATATATTTTGCTGGGCACCATCAGGTTAATAAACTACAAACAAACACAATCGGGAGAGAGAAATGAGAAACAGAGTCATTTCAGAAAAAATAATTCTCCCAATATTATATTCCCCATGAAGATTGAAAGAAGAGGCAATTTGTTCTTGGTACAAGACCTGTACGCATATAAGCGGAGAGGGCGGCTGCTGCAGTGGTGGAGAGGGAGGGTCATAAGAAAATGACCCCTTACAGCAGAAAGGAATGAGCTGAAGGGCCTGGGAAGGAACTTCCTGGGTCCTTCCATGGCACCTGGAATCCCCGTTCTGCTGGACTCCTGAGGTTGTGACAGGTCAGGGACTGTTGTGACCAGCACGTTCATTCACTCAACAAATATGTGTGAAGGATCTATGGTGTCCCATATTCTGTTCTAAGGTTTGGAGATTCCATGATGAACAACACAGATCCGGTCCCTGTCCTCATGGAGCTAAAGATCTACAAGAGCAGGTAAAACAAGGAATAAACGAGTACATAGATAAATTCTAAAAAGTGACATCTAGGGTTCCCCCCCCAAGAGAATATGAAAGCAACTAAATCTGGATGCGCGGACAGGGGGCCAGAGAGTGACTTGGTTATGTACAGCATGTGCTAGGGTTTGCCACTGTTAAATATGCTGAATCCATTATTCATAACGAATGCCATCTTTAGCCAGGAGAGTGGTATTTATTGTCTTTCCACTAGTCATTTCCATGCCATTAATTTTTTTAAAGATTTATTTATTTGAGAGACAGAGAGAGCACGAGTCGGCGGAGGGCCAGAGAGAGAGAATCCTCAAGCAGACTCCCCACTGTGCATGGAGCCGGATATGGGGTCATACCCCGAACTGAGCGGGCCCTGCAGACCAGGGGTCCTCAGGGCACAATGCAGATATCTTGCCCCCTACCGTCCGGTCTAGACCCACTCTCCACCCGGCTCCACCCTGCTCTACCCTGGGAGGCTGACGCAAGGACTGCATTGATGGATGGGTGCCTTTGCTCTCCGTCTTGGAGCTAGGAACCGGGGGCAGGGTGGGGGGGCTCAGCAGGAGATGCAAAGAGGGAGAAAGGTAAGGTCATCTTCCTTACTTCCCTGGCTCTCTTCCAGGGTGGTTGCCATGGGCTGGCTGCATCCCTCCACCCAGCTCATGGCTCTGGTCAGGCAGCCCTCTCAACATAGCTCCTGTGAGCGTGCTCTCTCTGGGTTTCTAGGCCTGGGTACTGTGCTTCCCCTTGTGCTTTCCTCACCTGCTCACACCTTTGTACATAGTCTCTTTATTAAGCTTTCCTCAAATTACCTGGTCGGACAGTGTCATCTGTAGCCCACCAGGACCTGAACTGAAACGGTCATGCAGCAAGGATTTCAGGGAGGGGCTGCTGGTGAAGGCCTAAGAGACCAATGCAGACACAGACATGCCCGTGGGAGATGGCAGGGGGTGGCGGGGGTGGGGGGGGCTCGGGGATGGGAGGTCATGATGGCGGGGAAGAGGGATGATGGGAGAGGTGGGGTGACAGACTAGCCACAGACTACGGCACTTATGGGAAACCTACTGTGTGCCAGGCACTATTCCACGGGCTTGAACATAACCCACTGACCTCCTATAGCTTTCTCCTGAAGCATCCCACTGACGGATCAGGAAACGGAGGCACAGAGAGGCCTAGGGAGTTGCTCAAGGTCCTAAGCCAGTAAGTGGGGAAGCTTAGATTCAAACCCAGGGAGGTCTAGTACCAAAATAATGTTCTCAGCCTCCGTGCTAGAATGGCCACTCTGGCTGGGGCAAAGAAAGGGACTTCAGAATTCAAGATCTTGCAGGAGCAAGGCACTGGTGGTGACATTCTTGGGACAGCCATCTGAGCAGATTGCTGAAGTAAAGCTACTTGAAGAAAGTCTTGCTACCCTCCACAAACCCTGCCTCGGTGACAGTGCAGAATCCTGTACAGGTATCTGAATGGCAGAAATCCTCAGGGAAACAAAAAGACCGTATCCAAATAAATTATAGTCATTTATGTTATAAACCACAACTATGATCCTAAGAAACCTCACATTACCAAAAAACATACATAAATAATTATTTCAGTATGGGAAAAGGAGGGTTATGGTCACAGAGAATTGATAAAGCTAAATAATTCTTCCTGTAGGAGCTTCGATCATAGAGAGTTTAATTACATTTTGTTGCCATCTGAAAATCATGAATGGCTTGAGCACATACCAACAAAAGAGAACCTTGAACAGCACAGGACAATAACCTGCTGCCAAGTTCACACCCACTGACGATAAAGAGAAGCCCAGGGCTCCCTCTGATGGTGCTTAAATCACAGCCCCTCAAGGTCCAGAAAATGCAAACCATGCTTCCCACGTGCGCAGGTGCGTAATAACCAGTTCTTCAGACGAAACCTGACACCATAAGGGAAATATCAATCAGTGATGTTTGTGTAAGGTCTCTTCAGCAGATAAGATCGTGAAAACAACAGTGCTCGGGAAAACGAGGGGCACCAGGGACAGGGAACGATAGCACGTTCCTCCCCTTACTTGTTCTAAATGGCACCTCACCATCTTAACTCAGGCTGCCTTCCTTTGGCCAACAGAGCCAGGCCATCCTGTTCCTATTAATATCAGAAATAGCTTCCACGGCAATCGCTTTCCTTTCCTTCAGGAGAAAGGGAGGAGAGGACATGCTCCCCGAGTCAGACTCATCTATTTTTCATTTGCATCGTGGGCTGCCAAGCATGCCAGCCCAGCCGAGGCTGTAATGACGAATCCAGTAACAAGCTCGTACAAATGTCGGCCGGGGGCCTGGGTTCAGTAATAGCGATGACTGTGTTAACCGGCCTCTGCCTTCCTCTGTTCTTGCAGAACATCCTCTTGCTGGGTCTCACACACAGTAAAGACAGGGCTGCACAAAATGGTCCATTTCTACAGTCCTTCACTTAACATCCGGGGCTGGGGGGTGTTGTTGGGGGGGCGCGGGGTGTGGGGGGGGGGGGGGGGGGGGGGCAGTGGGGGGTAGCAGGCAGATGACACTCGTTCATCAGTGATATTCCATACATTCATACAACAGGAGCCAAGAAAAGCTGACACTACTGAAAATATTTATCCTTTCAGGTTCAGACTGCTCATTTGTTTTATTTATTTATTTTTATTTTTAAAAGATTTTATTTATTTATTTGACAGAGAGCACAAGCAGGGGGGAGCTGCAGAGGGAGAGGGAGAAGCAGGCTTCCTGCTAAGCAGGGAGCCCGACGTGGGGCTCCATCCCAGGACCGCGGGATCACGACCTGAGCTGAAGGCAGATGCTTAACCGACTGAGCCACCCAGGCGCCCCTGCTCATTTGTTTTAAAGGAGTGCACCCTCTCTTTTGGGTAGAGCAGAAGGAGAGATTTGATGAAGTACTTTGGAAGGGATGTGGCTTAGCTAAGTATACTGCCAGTTTTTGAAACTTCCCATTTTTCTGATGCCTCACCATCCCCACACACAGGCTGTGAGCATCCGCCCTGGCAGCGAGATACCCACCAGCTCGATAAGGCTGGTCCCTGCTACAGTTCCTCTTCTTGGCACCCCACCCCCACCCCCACCCTCGACTGTGACTGAGTGACACTCAAACACACCAATAAAATCTCCTCCCGCCTTTGCTTGACTAGCCCACCCTGACCGCCAAAAAGGCACTTGCCCATGGGTGCATACTCTCGGCTCCCCACCTGCTTGGTCCCTGGGTGCTCCTCCCAGGTGGCCTCCCTCCTCTAGGCCCTGTGAGTATAATAGATCCTCTCAATTCATAGCCTCTCCATAATTTCTGTGGCTATGTTGGAATCATCCTCAAAGACCCCACAAGGGAGACTTACTCCCCCGTTTACATGACGCTAAGCCACCCAGTGGCTTTGGAAAGGAAGCTAAGGCCTCTGATGACCGTGAAGATCAAGATACAGGCCACAGGAATGAATCCCCAATTTTAGGTTTGAAAAATGCCATCTGAACATTAGGGTTTGGAAAAGACAATCTAAATTTTAGGATCTTCAAATAAAATTGGAAGGACGCAAGCTTCAGTCCACATTGCAGAGAACTGGAGAGTTCATCAGAAAATTGCTCCTGGATACTGGACACATTTTCCCCTTAAACATGCAACCTTCGTGACACCAAATGAACCAGGTGTACCACTATCTTCAGCACAAGTTGTAAAGCAAAATATCTGGTGTTCTGCTTGGTGAACAAATGGATACTTGCAGCTCTTTCATGTGATAGAATTCAAGCTGTTTATAAAAAACAAAAAAAAAATGATATAGAAAATTGCCTTCCTAGACAGAAATATAGGATAACAACGTTTGGGCGCCTGGGTGGCTCAGATGGTTGGGCATCTGCCTTAGGCTCAGGTCATGGTCCCTGCTCAGCGAGCAGTCTGCTTCTCCCTCTGCCTCCCTCTCTTCTCTGTCTCTCATGAATAAATAAATAAAATCTTAAAAAAAAAAAGAATAGCAACGTTTATGGACATCACAAAGAATCCAATTCTTTACATGAAAAACAAAAAGCAAGCTTCATCTTCTAAAGTCAAGATTGGGAAGCCTGTTGCTGAGAGCACCTCTTCTGGTCTGTTCCTTGGGGATCCGACTATACAGAGCAAAGCCCTGCTCCTGTGGGCGGGGCTATGCTGTTCAGAGAGGCCTGGGTTTTTGTTTGTTTGTTTGTTTGTTTTTTTAAGATTTTACTTATTTGACAGAGAGCGCATGCAGGGGGAGCAGCAGAGAGAGGCAGAAGCAGGCTCCCTGCTCCATCCCTGGATCCTGGGATCATGACCTGAGCCGAAGGCAGATGCGAAGGCAGATGCTCGACTGAGCCACCCAGACGCCTCCCCCCCCCCCGCCCACCCGCCGTGGCTCTTAAAATTCTTCAGTTAAGGTTCACATGGAGGAGAGGTCCATTCCCATCCCGCTCCATTCTACTGCAAGGAGTCACTCTGAAATAGTTCTTTTCCCCTTCCCCTCGCTCTACCTGTCCCCCCAGTCTGATTTCCCCTTCTCTGAGCACACAGCTAGGCTACATTTGCCAGCCTCCCTAGCTGCCAAGTGTGGCCACAGGACTAATCCAGAAGCCCAGTGGGGGACTGTATGTGGGGCAGGGGAGGCGGGGGTGAGTGGAGGGGTGGGTGGGAGGAGAGGCACAGGCCTGGCTGCGGTGGGTTGGAGAGAAACTGGGAAGGGAAGAATGGAGAGAGTGAGTAGAGACAAATTAGACACGTCTTTCACAGCCCTTTGCTATAAACAGGAACAGAAACGTGAGGTAGGAGCCGAAGAGCAATATGGGGTCAAGGGAGGACTTCTCTTTTTTTAAGATGAGGGATATTACAGCCTGTTTTAGGTGGCTAAGATAAGCCAGTCGAGAGGGGAAAATCAATAATGCAGGAGAGAGGAGATAAGTGGAAGTGTGAGGTGTGGAAGTGTGAGGTATGTGACCGTGACCGGGAGAGGAGGCGGGACAGCATACCTTAGGAGGGACCGGCTTTAAATAGGAGCAGAGATAACATACCCACTCTAACAGATGAGGCCTCTGGGGACAGGGGCAGGCAGCAAGCAGTGAGAAAGTTCTTTTTCTGTTGTTTGAATTTCCCAGTAAAATAAGAAGCAAAAGCAAGGTTTGGGGCTTAGAGGGTGATCCTTAGAAGAGGTAGAAACAACCCAGTTTCCTCTAGACCCCCGGCAACAAGCAGCCTCAGGCTGGACCAGTGGGGCGCCAAAGCTCACTGGGCAGCCCAGCTCCCAACCCAAGGACTGCTGAGCCACCTCTTTTTCTTCCCTTCTCGCTTTCTCTTTTTTCAAAAATTATTTATTTACATATTGTCACTACAGGGTCATATTCATGTTGTGAGCTGTGACTTAGTTTCAGCAAAACAAAATAATGCGTACCATTAAATTAATGTTGTTGATTTATTAGTTTTGTTGTTTACTGTCTTGGCTCTTTAGCTGTGTAAGCACCCTAAGCCTGAGACATTTTTTGACCTTAAGCCTTCTCACCATGTGTGCACACACACAGTTAATGTGTGATGGACGTGAATTATTTTGATCTTGGTAATTATTTCACCATATATAATCAAATCATGTTGTACACTTTAAATACATACAATTTTATTTGTCAATTATTCTTCAATAAAGCTGTAAAAAAAAAAATACCAGGCCCATTTCCAAGGAGAGAAAAGAGTTGGGAAACCCAGGCTTCGCAGCCAGGAGGGTCAAATGCAGGCAAATCTCTCAGGAATCAAGACCAGGCAGAGAAAACCCACCAATCTTTTAACAACCCTTAAAAAACCTTAAAATCCTTGATCCATTCACTCTCAATTTTCCTAGTAAACTCTTCCCACTCCATGAGAAAAACACTAATGCCCCAATAGGAAATACAGGCTGAGGACATTTACAAAGAATTGATAGGTAAAGAAATGTGAATGGCCAATAATATGAAAACATTGCATTCACCCATAAAGACAGAAAATAGAATGGTGGTTGCCGGGGATGAGGGGGGGGAGTGGGGAGTTAGTGTCTGATGGGTACAGAGTTTCAGTTTGGGAAGATAAAAAAGTTCTGGGGGCGCCTGAGTGGCTCAGTCGGTTAAGCGTCTGCCTTCAGCTCAGGTCATGATCCCAGGGTCCTGGGATCGAGCCCTGAATCGGGCTCCCAGCTCAGTAGGGAGACTGCTTCTCCCTCTCTCTGCTGCTCCCCCTGCTTGTGCTCTCTTGCTTTCTGTCTCTGTCAAATAAATAAGTAAAATCTTTGAAACAAAAGAACAGTTGAGCCAGGTGCCCCTCAATACACATCCTAAACATGCATCTTCTCAAGAGTTGCCAGTTCCATTGTGCGTGTCAGCAGGGTCCAACACAAAACACATGGGACATTTATATAAGTTCATAGTGTCATTATCTATAAGAGTAAAAATATTAGTGACAGCAAAGCAGGGTTAATAAATTATGGCATGGCTGTATAATGGAATGTTTTTCAGCCATTAAAAATGATATTTTGGGGGCGCCTGCGTGGCTCAGTCAGTTAAGCATCCAACTCTTGATCTCAGCTCAGGTCTTGATCTCAGGGTCATGAGTTCAATCCCTGTGGCATCATGCTTACTTAAAAAAAAAAAAAAGATATTTTTGAATTTAAATGCTATTTTTAAAAGGCTCACAGTATAATGTTTACAGAAAATTGAGACAGTTGGCAAAAATAAAATTGGGTCTGTAGCTTATAGTTCTATATAAATGTTCATTTTCCCAATTTTGATAATTGCACTGTACTTATACAAGAAAGCATCCCTGTTTTTTAGGAAATATACACTGCACTAAAGTATTTATGGGTAATGGAGCATCATGTCTATACTTACTCTCAAATGATTAAGAGAAAATAATAATATACAGAGAATGATGAAGCAAATGTGGCAAAATGTTTACAATGGGAGAATCTGGGTAGAGGGTATAATTCTGTTTTTTTTTTTTAAGATTTTATTTATTTATTTGACAGAGACAGAGAGAGAGGGAACACAAGCAGGGGGAGTGGAAGAGGGAGAAGCAGGCTTCCCGCTGAGCAGGGAGCCTGATATGGGGCTCGATCCCAGGACCCTGGGATCATGACCTGCGCCAAAGGCAGACGCTTAGCGACTGAGCCACCCAGGCACCCCTAGAGGGTATAATTCTTTAGAAAAGCGAATAACCCAATAAAAAAAAGGTCCAACGATACAAACAGGCCATTTACAGGAGAATAAATAAAGATGTCTAATAAAATTCTATAGGATGATGCCCAACCTTACTAATAAGTAAGTGAAATGCGAATGAGTTGTTTTTTACCTGTGTTGGCCAGGATGTGGGGTACTTTTGGCACAGCCTTTTGAAATGTTATCAGTAGTTATCTAACAAATTTGGAGATGTGCATGTCCTTCAATGCAGCAATTCCGCTTCTAGGGCCCTATTCTACAGAAGGGAAAAAGGTGCATGCACAATTATACAGAGTATGATCCTTCTTTGGTTAACAATAAAAAGCTACAAGTAAATCACAAAAATGGGAACAATGATTAATGATTACCTCCTGGTTTTAAAAAGGAGACTGTGTTCTCAGTGCTGCTTCTTAAAAATATATGAAATAGTCCACAATAGCCAAACTATGGAAAGAGCCCAGATGCCCAACAACGGATGAATGGATAAAGATGTGGGGTGTGTGTGTGTGTGTGTGTGTGTGTGTGTGTGTATGCACAACTGAATATTATGCAGCCATCAAAAAATGAAATCTTGCCATTTGCAGCGACATGGATGGAATTAGAGGGTATTATGCTAAGCGAAATAAGTCAATCAGAGAAAGACAATTATCATATGATCTCACTGATACGTGGAATTTAAGAAACATAGAGGCAGAGATCATAGAAGAAGAGAGGGAAAAAGGAAACAAGACGAAACCAGAGAGGGAGACAAACCATAAGAGACTTTTAATCTCAGGAAACAAATTGAGGGTTGCTGGAGGGGAGGGGGGTGGCGGGATGGGGTAGCTGGGTGATGGACACTGGGGAGGGCATGTGATGTAATGAGCACTGGGTATTATATAAGACTGATGAATCACAGACCTGTACCTCTGAAACCAATAATACATTATGTTTTGATTAACTGAATTTAAATTTTAAAAATCATATCAAAAATATCTGAAATATTAAAATAGGTAGGAAACATACAAAAGTGACTACAGCAAACCTCCATGTACCCTCCAACCAGAGTTAACAAATGTGAAGTTATAAGACAATAAATCATTAGATATATTTGAGCACCATCCCAACTTTTTTCCACCCTTTTTCTTCCAGAGGTTCTTCTTTCTAAGCTTTCTTCTTTAAGCTTTTCTATATTTACAATGAAACCCTACTATCCTCATAACAACCATAAGCCTTTGGGAAAAGCAGCATGGATGCAAAAGAGGCGGATGGCTTGCACACTGCTCACTATGTCTAGGAGACTCTGGTAATTCCCTCTGACTACCTGTTACTGGAGAAACTGCTATTGTCAGGCACCTTGACTTGCATGCCACAGGACTGACTCACTGGAGGGTTGAAATAAAACGCCATTTGGGAACCAGTAGCTTTCACGTTTTAATGCGCAGGTAATTCTTCAATGGAACAATGCCAGTTGCAGCACGACTTAGCCAGGAGGTGTCCTACTCATTACCTTTCCTTCTGGTCCAACGGCTCTGTTACTGTTAAGGAATTTACCGTCCAGAGCAAGCATGTGACTTGCTCGAGACCAGACCCCAGGTCTGCTATGGGGGAGAATAAGGGAGGGGCTCCACGAGCAAGATGGCACTGGATCCCTTTACGGCCCTTTTTGGAAAATGAGAACTAGAAGGAGTGCAGACCATGGCTTAGAGCAAGGGTTCCCAGAATGGTCCACTGAAAAAAGGTTCCCTCTTCAGATTTCCCACAACTTAAGCCTGGTCAGTGCCCCCTTCAGTGAACAAAACAGATGGGGCTTTTCCTTTGTCCTGGATCACTGGTCTTATTCGGGTTGAGATTTTTCAGCCACACTCAAGAGTCTTGGCAAGCAAACCCTGCCTCTCGGGTGTCGGCTCTCTGGCCCTGTGATATGACAAGGAACTACACAATTGGCCTCATTGCTGAGACTTAAGGACACACACACACACACACACACACAGCCCCACAGCTCCGGGTTTTCACTTTTCTATCTCTCAAGATAAACAATGGAAGCAGTAAATATCAGTGCCCCTGAGCCAACATCATAGACTTTTAAATGAAATTTTGCATGGCCAATAGCCCATGTGGTAGCCAGCCTCCATGATGGCCCCCAGAAATTCCCCTCTCCTGATGTTCACACTCCTGTGTAGTCTCCTTCCGGGCTGTAGCACGGCTGGTCTGTGTGACCAGAGAACAGGCAGAAGTGATGTCTGTCACTTCTAAGATTAGGTTATGAAAGGCACTGTGGCTTCTGTTTTGAACCCCCTCGCTCTCCAACTCTCTCTCCTCACTCGGGCAGAAGTCAACCACCCTGTCTTGAGGACACTCAGCAGCCCTGTGGAGAGGCCCATGTGGAGAACTAAACGAGTCACATGAGTGAATCTTCTGGGAAGCAGATTCTCTGGCTCCAGTTGAGGCTGTAGCTTGATTGCAGCCTTGTGAGAGACCATGAACCAGAACCCTCCAGCTGAGCCACCCCCAGACTTCTGTCTCCAGAAACTGAGATAATTAATGTTTGTTGTTTTAAGCCACTGAGTTTTGGGGTAATTTATTACTCCTAAAAAATAACTCTCTATCCCTCAATATCCAGCCTGTTATAACAACTCTAGTTTTACTAAACTATATTTTAGAGGTTAAAAAATGTTGGTCACAGACTTTCTTTTTTTTAAAGATTTTATTTATTTATTTGTCAGAGAGCTAGAGCACAAGCAGGGGGAGCGGCAGGCAGAAGAAGCAGCAGGCTTCCCACTGAGCAGGGAGCCCAATGCAGAGCTCGATTCTAGCATCCTGGGACCATGACCTGAGCCGAAGGCAGACACTTAACTGACTGAGCCACCCAGGCATCCTGGTCACAGACTTTCACATAATTTTTAAAGCCCTTTATTTAATACATATAATTGATGGGTCCAAATTTTTAAAAAAATTTTCTCAGCTGACTGAACTCAAATAGTAAAAGATTCTTCAAAGGACTACAAATTGCTGTATAACATCCAATATCCAAGCAAATTGTATATTTCAGAGAAGGACTAGAAAGCTCTTTATTTCACGAGGCTTTAGGGGAGCTGCCTTCCCAGCAGGCTCTCCCTGAGCACCTGCTGAACTCCTCCATGTGGCTCTCAGCCCGCTCCGGATCTAGGACAACACAAGGGCTTTTAGGTACGCCTGGCTGGCTTTGTCATCCCCGGTCTCTTTCTCTAGAACACTGTAAATCAAAGGCCCCAGCTAAAGCTTATACATCAAACCTGGAGATGAAAAGAAGACAAGACCAAAAGAGACATAAATAAAACCCTTCCCCTGTGAGATAGTATGGCAGCTGGCTAAGCGATCACTGAATGTCAGCCTCAAGTAACAGTTTCCCTTCTTGATTTTATGAACTTAGCCTGGTCTTTCACAGCTCTTCTTTTTTAAGCCTACCCATGACAAACGATTCCAAGCTTGCCTAGTAAAAATACCACTGTGGGAGAATGTCTTCTAATCTGAACATTTCAGAGGCTGATTTCTTGGATTTTCTATTGCTAGAGGGTAAGTTTCAAGATCAGAGAGACCGTATCTAGCTCACACTTTATTCCCAGGAACTAACGCAGTGCCTGGCACACGATAGGCACTCACTCAATATCTGAATTTACTTTCCATCTCTGAAGGCCTATCAATCAATCGATCAATCAATCAAAGGATACCGTTGAGTGGCTATGGGTATAGCACAGAGCCAAGAGCTGTAGGGACCACGAAACTGAACACAGCAGATACACACCTGAAGCACTTAAAAAAAGATTATCAAGCCCTCCTGGTGAATCCACTGGAATCCAGTGTTCTTTATACAGAAACACAAAGTTGTGACTTTCTTAGCAAGTTACGTGATGTTTTAAATATTCTACGTAGCTCCTGTGGTACCTGAAAGCGATAAGCATTCACTGGGTACTTTATCTGCTGAGGGCACAGGTGAGCATCACAGTTTATAAGCAAAGTCTGGGACTGGAAATAATGTATAAGGGTAAGAGTAGACATGATTTTGTTTCCTTCTAATATTCTGTATTTTCAACATCTCCTCCAATTAGCATGTATTAGTTTAAATAAAGTCAGAGGAAATAAATGTACTCTTAAAGGAGTGGAATGAGGTGGAAGGGGGAAAAAGATCAGGTAAGTCAACAAGTCAGGGAAAGGCGACCTCTGAGGAAGAGCATTAGCTTTGGAGTCTTTGGATCTGGGTTCAGATCTCAGCTTTGCTAGAGTATCAGCTGTGTCTCTGGGCTGATAAGTTTGCCTTTCTGAGCCCCCACTTCCTACTCTGTAAAATAGGGGTAACAGTGTCTTCTTTAGGTAGAAAATGAAGATTAAATGAGACAATATACTTGAAAGCTCTCAGCACAGTAGTCAGGGTGGAGTCATGGCGGGTATTATCTCTACATTATCATGGGTGACAGGGAGTGATATCTGACGCAATTCTTAGGGTCTCTGTGTCTCTCCTGATACACAGCTAAAGAGCTTTCAAGCTCCCCCCAACCTTCTACACCGTCCTGTTTTACCCTTTCTTCTCTTCTTTTTTCTACTGCTTTTGTCTCTGCCAGTTACACCCGCCGGTGTGCTTGGGTCTGCAGGTAGGATCTAGTTTCGTGAGGCAGGGTCGGGTCACGTGATCCAGGATCCTGCCATCCTACCAGCTCAGTATGTGATTTCAAGCCTCTTAACTCACTCTTGGCAACTTTGTGTCATCTAACCTATAAAATGGTGACAGGACCCCTGCCTTTACTTACAACAGGAAAAAATTCGAAGAAAAAAAGATCCAAGTAAATAGCCTCCAGCAAGGACAGAGTAGATGGTGCCAAACCTGCCCTTCTGCTGTGAACAGCAAGAAAGCTGCAAAAAACCACCGCTTCCAGACACTGAACACAGGCCGTTTAGGAGAGAGAGGGGGACAAGTAAGATGTGCCTACGACTGCCCCCGCTTTCTGCCTGGTGGCAGCTTCTGGCCCACAGTGCCAGGAGGGAGAATCCAAGCAGGGCACAGAGACTGGAATTTGAGGTACCTGAAATTTAGGAAGCCAAGTCCTGCAGAGGAGGGAGTTGCATACAGAGAAAACTCCAGAAATCAGCATAGAGTTTATTCTTTAGAGTTGCACTGAATACTAACCTGTGCATATTTAAGACCGAAGTCCATAAGGTCAGGCAAAGCCAGGGGAGCTGGGAGCTGGACACCTCTCAGAAGCCGCACAGGGCTGGGAGGCACACATGTTCTGACAGCCGGAGTGGAGCGCCCTTGTTGAACAGCTGGGGTATTCAGGAGAGACCCAGAAAGGTCACACCTTGGTAGGAACCTAAACTAGCTATAGAGTAAAGGCTGCCCTAAAATCTCCCTAACAAGCTTAGAAACAAGCCTTGAAAGGATCAAGTCCACTAGCAAGTAATCTACCAGTTATGCCATTACTGTTATATAAAAACAAATTCCGTACAGGAAGAAAAGCAGCCCATGGATCCCATAAAGCGGGATAATACTAAGAAGGGATTTTCAATGGTTACAGGGGGCTTTATAAAGAGTCCTTCTAGAGCAGGCGTTGGCAAACTTTTTCTGTAAAGGGCCAGAAAGCTGTACAAAATCAGGCCTTGGGTCAGATTTGGTCCACAGGCCTTAGTCTGCCAACCACTGTCTTACTGAGCTATCACCAGTCTTTCCAGGGCATACTCTACAGTGTTAGAATCTGCACTTTCTCCAGCTCCCTCCGGGACTGATACACACATTTCCTTTTGAAAAGCACTGCCCTAAGGCAGTGCTTTTTAAGCTTGGCTGCATATTAGAACCACCCAAGGAGCTTTTAAAAAATTCTGATCCCCAGGCTGCTCTCCTTACCCATTCAATCAGAGCTTCTAGAGGTAGATCCCAGGTATCAATATCATTAAAGCCCCCTCCAGGTGATACCAATGTGCAGCTAAGGCTGAGAACCAAGGCTGAAGAGGCTCATTTAGTACAGTCACACCACAGAGAAGGCAGACCGATGCCCCACCAGGCCCACTCGCTCTCAGAGATGAATGGATTCCAGAATCACAGAAAACCCCAAGGAGTGCGAGTGGTAAAAAAGAATGTTGGAGCTAATTCTTTTTTTTTTTTTTTTTTTTTTTGAAGTACAGTTGACACACAATGTTACGTGAGTTTCAGGTATACAACACAGTGATTCCACAACTCTCTACCTTATGCTATGCTCACCACAAGTGTAGCTCCTATCTGTCATCATACAACTCATTTGAGCTAGTTCTTTTTTTTTTTTAAGATTTTATTTATTTATTTGTCAGAGAGAGAGAGAGAGAGAGAAAGCACAAGTAGGGGGAGAGGGAGGAGCAGAGGGAGAAGCAGGCTCCCCGCTGAGCAGGGAGCCCGATGCGGGACCAATCCCAGGACCCTGAGATCATGACCTGAGCAGACGGCAGATGCTTAACTGACTAAGCCATCCAGGCGTCCCTAGAGCTAGTTCTTGATGTCTGTTTCCAGTCCCCCGGCGGTGTGTGCCATTAAAAATGTAATCTTGGAAATGCAGACTCTATTTAAAAAGATGGTTATCGATTTCAGTCTCAAAAGTTAAACATTTAGCTAAAAGTAGACAACTCATTAATCTTTTTTTGACTTTGGAATTATGTTAAAGAATTCATTCCATAGGGCTGAGCTCAGAAGCATTTTAAATTCAGGAACATTTAACACAAAAAATACAGATATTCCTAAATAAACCACCACGGAGTGCTCAGTACTTTTGTTTAAGATTCTTGGGTCCCATAAAATTTCACAGATGAGATTTACTTTTTCCAGTGTTTATAAATATTTAACACCTTTACAGATGCTTTCTGGATCAATACTCAGGATGCCATGGAAGAGACGCAGTAATAGGTGTCTTGAGAAAAGCTGGCTCATTTCTTGATATACAAAACAACCACTTTAACTCAGTTCTTTTTGTTTGTTTCTCTTTGCCTTTATCATCTAATGAAATAGTGCTGTAAATACATGATTCTTCCTCCTGCTGCTCTTTTATAATATTTGCATTTTCTCCTGTCCATAGGAAAGTACAGAAGCTCTTTATCACATGATTAAGTTTACAAGCAAAAGAAAAATCTATTTACTCCATTAATACTAAAATTCTTCTAGACTCTATTCACGTGTCACCTCTCAGAGAGGCCTTTCCTGGCCATGATGTTTAAATCATACCATCTCTTATATTGCATTCCCTTTTCCATAGCACCAGCTGATACATTATTTTCTTGTTTTGTTGTCTCTGTACCCCTTCTGTACCCCCTCTAGCCATGACCGCAGTAAACTAGAATTAAAGCTCCTTGAAGGCAAGGTCTTCACCTATTTCATTCACTGTGTCTCCCCAGTGTCAAGCACAGGGCTTGGCACATAGTAGATGCTCAATAATCATTTCTTGAATGGATGAACAAACAACATCCACTACATTTTAAAGAATCCAGTCATCAGGAGTTCAGGCAAACAACCCAATACAGTAGGGAGAAAACCAAAAAGTACTCCGTGTGATGCATACGGCAACCTTGCCTCTCATCAAGGTAACCATTTACCCTGAAAGGCAGAGAGGCAGACAATGTCACTGAGCTTGAAGCTTATAATCTACTAAAAATATCATCCACAAACTTTACGAAAATCTCTCCACCAAAGGAAATGTAATCCACAGAAAAGAATGGCCTTGCTGTCTTATAAGAGGTCACCCATTCACTTGTTCAAAGATACCAGAATTTTTAGAAATGGAAGGAAGGACTCTTAAATTTCAGGCAGCATCATCTCTAAGCAGTCGTTTATTAATCATCCTACTACCATTTTCCAGTTGCCTCTTAAGCACCAGGGCAGCGGAAGGAGTGCTTTATGCACTATGTCCATCGAAGCGTCCCAGGTACTGGCCTCTAGACTCATGGTAGGCCATGATGAAATTCTCACCAGTCCATGGCCAACTGAGAAAACTAGCAACCACAGAAGGCTGATCTTTATTTGGGAATTAGGTCCTCTTTCCATTTTGTATATTAAAATAGCCTTTCTTTTACGAAATGAGAGTAGATTTGTGGAGTCAGTGGTATAGGCTGTTTTTAAGGTCTTTCCTTGGCAAAACAGGAAGTGGGCCCATCTATGTTGGCCCCCAAGAAAGAAGGAGAGGAGGGAGAAGGGGAGAAGGAGGAAGAGAAAGGGCATCAAAAATGTATCCAAACTTTGACAAATGTCCCTAGGGTGAGGAGGGCAAAATTGCCCCTGGTTGAGAAACACCGGTGCAGAGTAAATAGTTGAATTATCAACACAAAACGAGGGAGGATGGATGCAGTTATCATGAGATAGTGGTAGTTAGAAGAAAAGCTGTCCGGGGCTGTAGCTAGATGCCGAGGGAACTGCACTGAGTCATTCTTGGTGGTGGAATGGCACTCCACCCAGGAGCAAGCTGAGGTGGGGGACTGGAGACCCACCTCACGCAAGACCAACAGCCTTTCCTCCATGGACGCTGCTAATCAGACACCTGACTGCACGGATGTGCCTATAAAGGGAAAGAGGGATTTAACTGCGAACTCAGAGCGAATCAATCTAAATCTAAGGATCTACTTAAGGAGACTCATATCTGTTCATGCCATTTAGATGAACTCTAAACAGTTAGCATTCATTAAATTGGGTTAGTATTCATTAAATTCATTGAAGTGGGTTGTCCATTCTTGTGCAAACATGAACATTCCGACCCCTTCTATTAGGCATGCATCTGGTTCTATGACTTTTTTTTTTTTAATTTTTTATTTATTTGACAGAGAGACGCAGCGAGAGAGGGAACACAAGCAGGGGGAGAGGGAGAGGGAGAAGCAGGCTTCCCGCGGAGCAGGGAGCCCGATGAGGGGCTCGATCCCAGGACCCTGGGATCACGACCTGAGCTGAAGGCAGATGCTTAATGACTGAGCCACCCAGGCGCCCCTGTAATGACTTTTTAAAAGCTGTCATTGTAATCACTTATGAACACAGTTTTAGAAAGAAAAATCCACCCCCAACATTTCTCACCTCCTCGTATGAGAAATTATTCTGTTTTAGTTCCACCTCTGGAAGTACGTTCTCATGATATATGTACCACAGCTCTTTATCGGCCGCTATGGCAACTCGTTAAAAAGTGCCACCCCCTTAATTCCTGTGATGTATTAATTTGGTGTTCGAAAACAAATATTTTACCATGAAATAATTCCTAGCAAATAATAAGATTAACCTCACTAAACTGGCTTCTGTAACACTTCCACTATCTGTAAATATGTTTTTTGTACGTTTTTAAGGAGATCTTCTGTGACTATTGAAGGCTTCATTTTTTTTTAAAGATTTTATTTATTTATTTGAGAAAGAGAGAATGAGAGACAGACAGCACGAGAGGGAAGAGGGTCAGAGGGAGAAGCAGACTCCCTGCTGAGTAGGGAGCCCGATGCGGGACCCGATCCTGGGACTCCAGGATCATGACCTGAGCCGAAGGCAGTCGCTTAACCAACTGAGCCACCCAGGTGCTCTGAAGGCTTCATTTTAAATATTCTCTGCTAGGGGCACCTGGGTGGCTCAGCCAGTTAAAATATTAAAATAGCATCCACTGGTTGTTATGCAGCAAACCCTTACAGAGGCAGCTTGCACCTGAGAAGTGAGAGCAGCCCTGCCAAGCTCCTTCCTGGGACCTACACTCAGCATCTCTGCATCAAGCCACCGTAACTTTGAACTGTGTCTGTGGGCCTCTGTGTTTTATCTCAATTTATTCCATGCATCTGTTAACAAGGTGTGTCCTAAGGTGTGAGGAAAGCTTAAAAGAGGTTATTTTTGGAATCTGGGAAGGTTCAAAAATTTTTCCATATAAATTAATGGTAACTGCTTCTTCATTTTATTGCATTTTTTTTTAAAAGATTTTATTTATTTATTTGACAGAGACAGAGAGAGCAGGAACACAAGCAGCAGGAGTGGGAGAGGGAGAGCAGGCTTCCTGCCGAGGAGGGAGCCCGATGTGGGACTCCATCCCAGGACCCTGGGATCATGACCTGAGCCAAAGGCAGATGCTTAACTAAGACTGAGCCACCCAGGCGCCCCCAGTAATATAGTTCTTAAGATATGATTCGACTAATGAGAACAGGCATTCACCAAACGCACTGGGTAAAATAGATATGAGAAAGTCCACTACAAGATTATTTGTGAGAGGAAAATAGTGGGAACAACCTCAGCATCCATCAACAGATATCACGTTAAAATAAATTATGGTCGAACCACACAACGGAATACTACGTAGCCATTAAAAATATGAGATCTGCATGTACTAACATGGCAAGATGCCCTGATACAGCATTACGTGAAAAGGGTAAGATAGAAAATGGTATGTCCAATAAAATCCCATTGGTATTTCTAAAGAAGAGATATGTACACTGTGTGTGCAATATATGTACATATGTGTATGGCTAGCTACAGAGATATTTATGCTTAGAAATATTGCACAGAAAATATCTGGAAAGATACACAAAAGGGGGTGCCTGGGTGGCTCAGTTGGTTAAGCGACTGCCTTCGGCTCAGGTCATGATCCTGGAGTGCCAGGATCGAGTCCCGCATCAGGCTCCCTGCTGAGCAGGGAGTCTGCTTCTCCCTCTGACCTTCCCCCCTCTCATGCTCTCTCTATCTCATTCTCTCTCTCAAATAAATAAATAAATAAAATATTTGGAAAAAAAAAGATACACAAAAGGTATTTACAATTACCTCTAGGAAGAAGCACTGAGGAGACACCAGACTTGTACATTTCATTTTGTGCCTTCTATACTACTTATTTTCCCAGGCTTTTCTTTTAAAAGGATGACTATTGCCTTCATCACAAGTATCGTAACTATCATACGTATACCAGAGTGGAGACCTCCCCCCAAAGACAAGAAGAAAGATATGGTTTGGATTTATTCTCTTTATTCCCTAATGGCATCTAGGGAGCATGAGTCCTGAAGCCTGACAAAGAAAGGTTACATCCTCAAAAGGGAAGTCTAAGGGGTGCCTCTTTTCCAGCAATGTTAAAATAATTCTAGGGCATTTGACTTGCCAAATTGGGAACATTCCACAGAAATAGGACTCTAACTTATGAAACGGCTTTGAATAATGCAGTGTTTTATATATATATATAGAGAGAGAGAGAAATGGATATTATTTTCAGAAATATTTTCGGAAGTTAGGAGTTTCTATTATATTTCTGGATTTTAATCTTTTTTTAAAACCAATGATATCACTGTGCCTGTGCCAATTTTGAGTCACAATTCAAGCACAATCAAATGTGGCCAAGAGCTGCCCTCGGCTCCCCACAGGAGAGGGACTTGAGACAAGGCTGGCTGAGGAGAGGCACGGCGCTGTGGGGCTCTAGCTGAAAGCAGGGGGCGCTGTCCTGGCACACTGCTGCAAGCCCATTGATTCCTAACCCAGTGTGTCCACAAGCAAAACAAGAATTCAAGGCAGAAGATTACAGGTAATGGTTATAAGACCACTTACTCTCAGACACCAAAAGCAAGTCTTGCAACAGAAAGAAACAGTGTGGCAACCATGACAATCACCACTCTGCACCTTCCCCCACCCCAGGCCCCTCAGTTCAAATCCCCTGGGCACACCAAATCACAAACACGGAATGTAATAAGGAATGCTGGGACCCTGTCAGAGCAGCAGATCATGGGCAGGCCAGGTGGCTAGGAAAACCAACTCTCCCATCATTCTGCAGTGACATGGAGATGCTGAATCTCCCTGTCCACGGCCACAAGCAGATGCCAGGAACCTCAGCAGTCCCTGCAACAACACCACGGGCCTCTGTGTCCCTTCTGTCGAGGTTAACTGTTTGGTTTCTTTTCAGCCTAAACCTAATTCCTTCAGCACCTGGGAAGCTGCTTATCAAAACTGCATGCCCGACTGGTAGGAGTGGAAATGGACCCCAGCATCTATTACAGAGAATCTGCTTCCTCACACTAATACAGGAAATGATCCGTGCTTCTTAACCATCACAAGGGATGGGACATATGAATGGCAGAAAAAGAGACAGGCAAATGTTCTCATGTTCAGCGGGGAGGAAGAAGATACAATCCATAAGTGCATTCATTACGGATCATTGAGCCTGATGCCTGAAGAGTTTAAACTGTGGGGTGGGGCTGTCATCTGTGACACCTTTGTGTGCCCAACTCCATTGGGTAGGTATTATTATCCCCATAAAACAGATGAAAAAACTGAGGCTCGGGGAAGTTCTTTAACACACCTAAGGACACCAAGTAAAAAGTGTTAAAGCCCTTCAAACCCCAAAGGCTGTACTTTCTCCAAATTCAACAGAGAAACTCAGGTCACCAGGCCCAGCCATCAGTCCTACCACGCTAGGCCCACCTGTGTCTGATCACAAATTTAGCAGAGTTCAAGTACTTATATTCCTGTTTTGTTGTCTGTCCCATATAATCTACCTTTTACTCTTTTTTAAGGACCTGAATGGCTGTTAACTAGACTTCTTGTGGTGATCATTTTGTAATATATACATAGACTGATTATGTTGTACATCTGAAACTAACAGAATGCTATATGTTAATCATATCTCAGTTTCTAAAGAGATATTACATGGGGGCACCTGAGTGGCTCAGTTGGTTAAACATCTGCCTTCGGCTCCGGTCATGATTCTGGAGTCCTGGGATCGAGCCCCACATCCGGCTTCCTGCTCAGCAGGAAGCCTGCTTCTCCCTCCCCTTCTGCCCCTCCCCCAGCTTGTATGCGTGCTCTCTCTCTCTTTCTCTCTAGTAAATAAAATCTTAAAAAAAAAATAAAAAGACATTACATAAAAAAGAAAGTGATACACTGATATGAGGAATTCTTAATCTCAGGAAACAAACTGAGTGTTGCTGGAGTGGTGGGGGGTGGGAGAGATGGGGTGGCTGGGTGATAGCCATTGGGGAGGTATGTGCTATGGTGAGCGCTGTGAATTGTGCAAGACTGTTGAGTCGCAGATCTGTACTTCTGCGACAAATAATGCAACATATGTTAAGAAAAAAGAAAAAGAAGAAAATAGCAGGAGGGGAAGAATGAGGGGTAGTAAGTCAGAGGGGGAGACGAACCATGAGAGACGATGGACTCTGAGAAACAAACTGAGGGTTCTAGAGGGGAGGGGGGTGGGGGGATGGGTTAGCCTGGTGATGGGTATTAAAGAGGGCACGTTCTGCATGGAGCACTGGGTGTTATGCACAAACAATGAATCATGGAACACTACATCAAAAACTAATGATGTAAAATATGGTGATTAACATAACAATACAAAATAAAAATTAAAAAAAAAAAAGAAAGAAAGAAAGTGATACAATGTACTGCTATAGAAAAGCCTAATTTCTTAAAGAATCCAAAAGGGGGTTTGGGACACTGATTGATAAAAAAGAGTAAGAAGGGGAAACAGCATCCTATCCCTGCAGCTTCATGACCCGTAGACCAAAAGTCAGGCATTAAGGTGCAGCTTGCCTACGTTGGGACAATACTGTCTCCTTAGAGGGAAAAAGGGCATTCAGGGTTCGTGCTGTAAGATGTTGCTTTTCTCTCAGCTGATAAGTGGAGCCTCGCCTGGGTTCCTGTGGCCTGGACTCCACCCAGATACCCTGCGCGGGGCCTGGGCTTTATCCCAGCACCTGTGCATAGTCTTCTTTCCTGCAAACCAACTGCCAAGGAGTCTTTGAATATGTACAATCTCTTGGGTTGTTTGTTGTTCTCCTTCTGCCTTTGAACACCTCGTTTTCCAAAAGTCAACAGGAAACATCTTGTGCAAAACTGAATAAAATCCTGCTTCTTGGGCGCCTGGGTGGCTCAGTTGGTTAAGCAACTGCCTTTGGTTCAGGTCATGATCCTGGAATCCTAGGATCGAGTCCAACATCGGACGCCCCGCTCGGCGGGGAGTCTGCTTCTCCCTCTGACCCTCCCCTGTCTCATGCTCTCTCTGTCTCATTCTTTCTCTCTCAAATAAATAAATAAAATCTTTAAAAAAAAATCCTGCTTCTTCACGCAAATTCCCACTAGGAGCACCAGCATGTGTCTCTGTGCCAGGCACAGAGTGTCAAGTGCAGTGGACATATGACTGGGTGACAGGGATGGCGGATGGACGGACACCTACACCACAATAACTTCTGCCATGAAATTCTTGGGGTACACCTTGTGTGAGGCCATGATTGACATGTTCTTTCTTTAAAAATATTTTATTTATTTATTTTAGAGAGAGAGCATGGCAGGGGGCGCAGAGGGAGAAGAGAATCTTACGCAGGCTCCGCGCTGAGCACAGAGCCCGAGGCTCGATCCCACGACCCTGAGATCATTATCTGAGCAGAACCCAAGAGTCGGGCGCCCAACCGACTGAGCCACCCAGGTGCCCCAGGCTGTGCTTGAGATGTTCTTGTGCAGCCACAGATCAGCTCTAAGATAGAGAAAGATTACAGACCCTGAGCAAACAAAACTAGCCTGCAGTAAATGTTACATAAAAAACACTAAAGGAGACAGCATAAACGAGTTATTTTTTTTCTTGCTCTATGCTAATGTTTCACATTAATTTTATTTTTTAAATTTATTTTTTAAAGATTCTTTTATTTATTTGAGAGATGGGGGGCAAAGGGAGACGAGAGAATCTCAAGCAGATTTCCCGTTGAGTGCAGAGCCCGATGTAGGGCTCGATCCCAGGACCCTGAGATCATGACCTGAGCCAAAATCAGGAGTGAGACATTTAACCGACTGAGCCACCCAGGCATCCCTCTCGTTAATTTTATTAATCCAGCATAGGATCTTTCGATTGAGATAGGCTCCCAACACGCCAATAGCAAGCCCACCACCACCTACCCTTATTATTCTTGTTTTTTTCCTTTAAATGTTAAATCCAAGGCCGAGGGTTCTAGGGGTTCCCCTGAAACCATAGGCCACATTTGAAGCCCATTCTCCCCTCCCCTGGGGAAAGCTTTTTACTCTTTCTATCAGATTCTCAAAGGGATCTGCAATCAAACCAAGGTAAAGCACAAATGTCTTCAAGCCTTCAAGAATGTTGTATTAAAATACAGCCCTTCTTGAGTTGCAAGTGTTGGGGGCTGACTGGGTATGGGCTGAGGGCAGGAATAAGCCCAGGACAGTGAGAAGGGACAGCCAGCGCTGGTCATCAGGCCAGATGGGAGCCAGAGCAAAATGTAACCCATTTCATAATGCCGTGGCTTGAAGGAAGCACCTGGTTAGCTGGGGAGCAATACGGTATGTGGCGATCGCTGACCAAGCTCTGGAGATCAGCTGCTTAGTTCCACCACGGTCTCGGTGAAATAACCTAACCGCGTAGCAGTTTTCTCAACTGTCAACGCAGATAAAAATAGTCTCTCTCCCCTTGCTTACTGGGATAAGGCCAAGTAAACACTCAATAAATGTCAGGGATCATGATTACTATTTAGAGGAGACATTTCGCTCATTTGTAATCATTTTCTTGTGTGACCTTTGCAGTGAACACTTCCTGACAGTGCAAGATTTATTGTCATCTCTATGTTAATTTTTCCCTTTAAGAACTTGCGGCCACATGTTTTAAAAAGCATATTCTTAGCTCTCCTGCCTATTTCAGAACTTCGATCTTCAAAGGACCGAAGCAAATGTATCTCCTCCACATTTTTCTTATATTCTCTTTTCTGTAAATATCACATGAAGTCAAGTTGACAATGATTTGAACATTTCTAAGTTCGACCGACGAAATGACAAAGTGGATTTTTCCAATCTCCGCCACGGATAACGCTTTCCGGCTAAAAATGCCTTGTGTGTGTTTGATGCTTTGACCTTCTTCCAGCGCTTTCATAACTACTCCTTATTTTATTTATGTGCTTCTTTATTTATTTATACCTGTACCTTTTCCCATCAAGGACTGAAGGTGGCTTTAAGGACACACAAAAGTTGACAGGTTGGCATGAAATAAAGGTAGAGCCGAAGAAGAAAAACAAGGAAGAAAGCAAACCGAAACCCCTGGGAAAAGGTAAGAAAAAGGCATTATTTCTATTTCACAGAGAAGGAAACCAGAGCACAAAGCCACGTAATGCTTTTTGAAGCAATGTGGGTTAAAAGCTAGAAATAAGCTGACACTAAGCCAGCCCTACAAATATCCTGCAGCTCTGGGGTATTGGGAAATTGACTCAAAACAAAACACACCAATCCAAAAAAAGACCACCGTCCAGCTCATCAAAAGTGGGACAGAGAGATGGGGACTCCTCCCGGGAGAAGTCCTGGGAGCTGATGGGACTGAGCTTGGAGGAAAGTGGCGTTGAGAGCAACGATGATGATCCATACCACGGATCAGGTATTAGAAAGGGCCAGGCACCATTCAAGAGCTGTCCCTCATTCACCTCCTCATTCACTACTCACCACAGTGCCTTATGACGTAGCACTAGTATTCAAATTTTGCAAAGGAGGCCCAGAATATTTAAGTAACTTGCTCAAAGTCATAGAGTGAGTGGGTGGCAGATTCGGACCCAGGCAATCTGACTCCAGAACACACTCCTAACCTCTGTTTCTCCAGAGACCCAATGCAGACAGAGCCCATCGACGGGAAAGCTGGATGATCAGGGTCGATCTCTCACAAAGCTAAGAGGGTAAGGAAAGCACGCCATGGTAGGTGGGTCTAGGAAGTTGCAAGGGAAAATGAGGACACAGACACAGTTTTTTCTTGTCATTTCTTGAAGTTGGAGATGAAAGAAAGAAGGTGGGATGTATGGATTACCAGCCACCTTGATTAAGTCTCTATATATAAATTATTTAAATACAAAAGTCAACAGAAGTTGCAGGGGGCACCTGGCTGGCTCAGTTGAAGAAGCACGCAACTCTTGATCTTGGCATTATGAGTTCAAGCCCCATGTTGGGTGTAGAGATTACAAAAAATAAATAAATAAATAACCTAAGAAAAAAAAAGTTGCAGACTTTGAGAACCTTTAGAGAATCTCACAATTTGAATCTGGAAATATATAGATAAAAAATTTCTTTGTAAGATGAAAGGCACAAATGATGTCTTAGGGTATAAAAAGCAATGCACTCTATATGAACGAACAAGGCAGTCTAGGAAGCCTCTTTGCTCCAATTCAGGGTTTCTCGGCCTCAGGACTATTGACATCTGGGGCCAGAAAATTCTTTGTTGTGAGAGATGGCTGTCCTATGCAGGATGCCTACTATAATCTGGCTTCTATTCACCAGGTACCAGTAGCACTGGCCTGCACCCCAGTTGTGATGACCAAAAATGCCACTAGGCATTGCCAAACACCCCCTGGAGAACAAATCGTCTTCAGTGGAGAATCACTGCACTAGCTATCATCACACATAGACCTAAACCTTCTCCCACAGAAATGGATGTCAATTTTCTTTCATAAAAGATTAGTTAGTGTCACGTTTATATACCAAAACAAGTGTTGTCCCAGTGCCACCCAACTGGATCCAAGACAAATCAGTCTGAGTTCCAATGGTTGGGCCAATGATATCTTACCACCTTTTCCAGTATTACTTCCAGGGCATGAACCTCGAGCCTGTGAGTGTCCTTTTAAAAGAGTTAGACTCAGTTAAGACAAATTTAAAGGAAGGTAGTATTTACCCTACAGTAAAATGGCCACTCATTAACTTTTCTCCCTGTATGCATATGCCATTCCTGCATCAAGAGTGGAGTCAATTCCTTCACCCCCTTGAATCTGAGCTGGTCTGTGACTGCTTTGACCTACAGAATACAACATAAGTGAGGCAAGCCTTTAAGAAGACTAACAGTTTCTGCTTCTCTTCTCTTGGAAGGCTCACTCTTGGGATTCTCCCTCTAGGAACTCTCCCTTTAGGAACTCAGCCGCCATGCTGTTAGAAGCCCGAGTCATGTGGGCACAAAGAGGTCCCATGTAGGTGTTCCAGTGGACAGCCCTGCTGAGCTTCTGGCTGATGATTAGCATCAACTGTCAGCGATGTGAATAAGATCTTGAACTTCATTTCAGACAATTCAAGCTCCCTGGGGACTGCAGCTCCAGCCAACATCCCAGGGAGCATAAGCACCACCCAGCTGAATCAAGTCAACCCAAAAAACTGTGAGAGAAAATAAAATGATTGTTGTTTCAAATCACTACATTTTAGAGGAGTTAGGCTGCAAAAGATAACCCAAACACAACCTCAGGTCCCTGTTGGTGACAGGGACCAGAAGGGGCAAATGTACATATGTGACATGCATGGAGTCCAAGCAATCGGACAGGAGATAGTGAGCAGAGAGGTCTATAACAATGGCAGAGTCTAGGATTGCATGGCCAGGAGGGTGTAATTCCAGAGAGGACAGTGAAATCAGGTCATTGTATGTTCATGAGTAGCAAAGTCATTTTAATGTGACTTCTTAAATAAGTGTAGATGTGCCTTCAGTCAAATACTATTCCTGGAACATACAATTTTACATGATCATCATCGCGGAGGATCCTATTACTAGTGCACCTAGTGTGTGTGAACACAGTGCTGGGTACTTTACACACATTGTCCTTTGTCCTCGAAAGGGCCTTGAAAAATAAGCATACTTATCTTTCCCTCTTTCCCTCTACACTCTCTCCTTCCCTCTCTTCTTTTCTACTTCCTTCTTTCATGAGAAAAGGTAGTTTAAGGTTTTTTATAAATCACATCACATTGTTCAATGCAAGAAAGCTTCCTCTTATTGCTTTGAGCAAAAAATAGAATCCAGAGCTCTGTTTTTTTCTTCCCAGTTCTTTCTTTTTTAAATTCCAGTATAACTAATGTACAATGCTGTATTAGTTTCAGGTGTACAATATAGTGTTCAGCAGTCTATCCATTACTCAGTGCTCATCATGATAACTGTACTCTTAATCCCCCCAACCTGTTTCACACCTCCCCACTGTCCCTTCCCTTCTGGTAACTCTGTTCTCTATAATTAAGAATCTGTTTGTTTCCCTCTTTCTTTTCTTTGTTCGTTTGTTCTGTTTCTTAAATTCCACACATGAGTGAAATCATGGGGTATGTGTCTTTCTCGGACTGACTTAGTTTGCTTAGCATACTTCTCCCTAGCTCCATCCATGTCGTTGCAAATGGCAGGATTTCATTCTTTTTTATGTTTCTTAATACGCTGAAAGACATTCAATATCCTCCTTAGTTTCCTGACTAGTTATGAACAACTTCAACTTCCCATGCCTGCTGAAGGTTGAGTTACTATTTGGAAAGTGGTATGTGGGTTTACAATCGGCTAGTGGCGGAGACCAAGTATCCTTCAGCTCACCTCCCATGCCCTGACACCCTGCACGTGTTTACTGTCTGCCACATGGGTGAATGCCATGGCCCCTCGTCAGTAGATGAAATCAGGAAATCGATCGGAAGTAGGAAGATTCTATCTAGACGGACTTAAAGGCTGCAGCTAGGGACAAGTGTTGTGGCAACACTCTTAACAGTAGGAAAGACATTTCCTTTCAACCATTCAGTAAGGTAGCTGGATCGCCAACAGCAAGCACAGCATTCAATACAGAGCATGCACTTATTCAGTGCTTACTGGACGAATAAAAAGTATTAAATAGACAGCAATATGAATGTGTGGAAATGTTAGACAACTGTGTTCACTGTATAAAATAAGTAGGATTATCTGATATTATTGATTCATGCTGACCCCACAAAATTCACCTGAATGCATAAAAAAAAATTCTCACTTATGGGTGGCTCAGGCGGTTAAGAGTCCAACTCTTGATTTCGGCTCAGGTCATGATCTCAGGGTCATGGGATTGAGCCCCAAGTGGGGCTCTGCACTCAGCACAGAGTCTGCTTGTCCCTCTCCCTCTGCTACTCCTCCTGCTCGCTCGCTCTCTCTCTCAAATAAATAAATAAAATCTTTTTAAAAAGAATTCTCCTTAACAGTATTATGTAGATAATTCTTAATTTGTTTTTCCCAATTTCTGAAACTTGCTGATTCCTATTTTTGCTCAGGTTGCTATTGTCTTGAAGCTGTAGGAAGTCACCACATAATCCATATTCATGAGGTACCTATTTGAGAGACAACGTATTTCAATCAACTCATTCTTTGAAGGAAGAAGGCACAATTAGCCACAGACTTGGCCACAAAGACCAAGGATCTTCTCATCTTCACAAAGTAATTCAGATTCAAATTTAGGGAATTAGCTGAGAATTTATAGGCAGAGATAAAGCAGTGGGAAACTGTAGGGCACTTCTCAGTTGTAGCATAAAAGGAAAAATTCCACTGGCATCACCTTAAATCATAATTGAGCAATTGCCTGTTTCTTATTATGACTATTTCTCTATACTTCATTAATAATATATTAATAACATTAATAATAACTATGGCCAACAGGGCAATTTAAAAAAATAATTTAAAAACTCTACAGGTAATTCTGAAAGTACTCACAAAAAAAAAAAAAATTCTTGAGGTCTAGTAGTAAACAGTTATAAAAATATTCCCTCCAAGGGGCTCCTGGGTGGCTCACTCAGTTGTTAAGCATCTGCCTTAGGCCCAGGCCATGATCCCAGGGTCCTGGGATCGAGGCCCGCATCGGGCTCCCTGCTTAGCAGGAAACCTGCTACTCCCTCTCCCACTCCCCCTGCTTGTGTTCCCTGTCTCGCTGGCTCTCTCTCTGTCAAATAAATAAATAAAATCTTTAAAAAAAAAATCTTAAAAAACAAAACAAAAAACCTGCCATAGAATACATTCTCCCAAATGTGGCTTTGCTTAAAACCACCTCAAGTTAATTAGGATCCTTTACCATAAGGTGATTTGTGGAGACTGCATGGAAGGTATCTTCAAATACAAATCAAAGCACTTTGCAAATGAGAAGGCATCTGCTGACATACACATTTGCAATGAAGAGATTATATGAGAATAGGATTAGATTATTTGCTTAAAATTAGACCCAAAGCTGGGAGAAAACATTTATACTAACAGCAAATGCTAGGAAGTAATTCTATGGATACTTTGAGTCGGTATTAGAATAACTTCCCTGGAAAGGCTCTGTGCCGGTACAAATCACTTTTTTGCCCAGTACTGAGCAACATGAAGGATGAGAAGTTTTAGTCTGTTCCTGAAAGGAGTTCAGCAGGTAACCAGAAGTCTAGAAACACCTGGGAGCACTACCAGCTGCCACCGCAGCAGTGGTAATGACCGCTTGCCTTTACCAAGTGTTCTAAGCTCGGTGCCTCACTCAATCATCATGACAACCTAGGAAGCACGCAATATCATCATTTTCATTCCACAGACGAGGAAATTGAACAAGGCGAAGTGTAGCAACTCGCCCAAGGTCAGAATCAAGGTCAAACCCAAACTAGTCTGGCCAAAATAAGAATGTAGATGTGATTTTTTTTTTTTTTAAGTGAGGGCAATACTTAAAACCAGAGGGAAATGATAGAATTAAATCAATAACATTAAGGGGCACCTGGGTGGCTCAGTCGGTTGAGCTTCTGACTCTTGGTTTTGGCTCAGGTCCCAATCTCATGGGTCCTGGAATCAAGCCTGGCATGGGGTTCCCTGCTAGGTGGGCAGTCTGTTTCAGATTCTCTCCCTCTGCCCTTCTCCTCACACTCTTTCTTGCTCTCAAATAAATAAATCTTTAAAATAAATAGGTAGATAAATAAATAGGGGCGCCCGGGTGGCTCAGTTGGTTAAGAGTCTGCCTTTGCTCAGGTCATGATTCTGGGGTCCTGGGATCAAGCCCCACATCTGGCTCCCTGCTCAACGGGGAGCCTGCTTCTCCCTTTTCCCCCAATTGTGCTCTTGCGCATGCTCTCTGTCAAATAAATAAAATCTTTATTAAAAATAAGCAAATAAATAGCACTAAGACAATTGGCTCCCTTTGGGAAAATAATAAAGCTATCACCCTGCCTCACACCTTACACCAAGATACACATTTCAAAGTAGAAAAAAAAAATTAAAACTGTAAAATTGCCAGGAGATACCTATTCATATAATCTCAGGCATTATAATGAATTTCTAAATATTGCACCAAAGCAGAAGCATTGATTGATAACACTAACTATAGAAGAATCTAAAATCTCTGTACAACAAAAAAACAACACATTTCCTTATAGCAGCCAAAACTGGGAGACAAACTAAGGACCACTAATAGGGGGAAAGTTAAAAAGACGATTGTGTATTTGTACTCCAGAACACCTTAAACTGACGGAGATATTAACATCTAAAGGATGGTTGTGATAGAATGGGGAATTTTAAAAGGCAAGTTGCAGAACAGTATGTTTTTGTTTGAGATTTCTGGCTTCCTAAAATCAAACACAGAGCCCAGACCTGAAAGTTCCCTGAGCAGACACAACCAGTAAATCATACAAGCAAAGCTTAATTTAGTTTATTTTGCAAGATAAGAGAGGTTAAGTTGACCTGGGTCACTTCTTGCTTATGCCTCTGAAAATCATAAGCAAAATTTAAATTGTTCCCCCAAATTGATAGGCGGTAACCACTCATCAATTCCTTTACCTTTAAGAAAATTCTAACATTGTAACCAATTACCCAAGGACTAGTCCAGCCGCTTTGTAAAAATATACCTCTGAGCCTTGTTCCATGTTTCAGTTTGAGCACTCCCAGTTTGCAAACTGGCTTTTTAGTGTGTGTACAATAAACTTTTACTAATTACTACTTCAGGGATTCACTGTTTGTTTTTTTAAGATTTTATTTATTTATTTGACAGAGAGACACTGAGAGAGAAGGAACACAAGCAGGGGGAGTGGGAGAGGGAGAAGCAGGCTCCCCGCTGAGCAAGGAGCCAGATGCGGGGCTCGATCCCAGGATCCTGGGATCATGACCTGAGCTGAAGGCAGACGCTTAATGATTGAGCCACCTAGGCACCCCCGGGTTCATTGGTTTTACTTCTGTTTTCTTTCCTGAACTTTTGACAGGTTAAAAGCTGCGCATAATCAACTGTACTAAAATACATACATTTACATACACAGTTTACACCATGGAGATAGATATATTTATAGTACACCCCCCTAAAAATATACACAGTACTATTGGTTACCACTAGGAAGGAGAAAGGGAGAGTGAGAATAGAGAATGTTCTCTTTTTGCTTCCTTTTGATCTACGTATTTTACTTTTTTTTAAAGTACACATTACTTTGGTCATTTTTTTTTAATTTTACTTATTTATTTGCGAGCGAGCGAGAGAGAGAGCACGAGAGGGGAGAGGGTCAGGGGGAGAAGCAGACTCCCCGCTGAGCAGGAAGCCCGATGCGGGACTTGATCCCAAGAGTCTGGGATCATGACCTGAGCCGAAGGCAGTCACTTAACCAACTGAGCCACCCAGGCGCCCTACTTTGGTCATTTTAGAGAAAACAAATTTCAATCAGAGTGTATAAAAATTAAAAGACAAAACTGGGAAAAATTATTGTAAAAAATGCTAAAGATTTAGTATTCTTGATGTATAAAGTACTCTTATGAATTAGTAAGGTTACAATTCCAATAGAAAAAAGCCAATCCATAGAAAAGAAAATGTCCAAGAAAACACAATATTTCTTTACACTGAAATCTTTTTTCCCTATAATATAATTAGCAGAGGTTTCAAAAAATTATAATATTAGTGTTGAGAAGAGTCTTGGAAAAAATGATTTTCATCCCTTTTCTGGAGGACAAACTAGTAATATGTGCCAAAAAAGTTTTAATGTGATAGAGCAATTCTTCTTATAGAAATTTAGCTTGAAGAATAATTTAAGATAAATACAAGGGCTTAATCAGGA
The DNA here is from genome assembly GCF_003265705.2 of Callorhinus ursinus. Lineage (NCBI taxonomy): Eukaryota > Metazoa > Chordata > Mammalia > Carnivora > Otariidae > Callorhinus > Callorhinus ursinus. Next base: position 3,143,592 of record NW_027397091.1, on the reverse strand, counting down.
TGTTGAACACAGCCCTTTACAGCAAAGCCTTACAAACAATGAAAATGATCAAAGATAGGGAACTGTTTATTTGTACAATGATCTTTAAAGTTGTTTCAGAGAAAAAAATATTTCAGAGAAACACAAGGAAGCAAAGGAAAAGGTGATCTCATAAGCACTTAAAAGAAAAAGGGCCTGGGGCGCCTGACTGGCTCAGTCGGAGAAGCATATGACTCTTGATCTCAGGGTCATGAGTTCGAGCCCCATGCTGGGTGTAGAGATTACTAAAAAAATAAATACACTTGAAAAAATAAAAAAAGAAAAGAAAAAGGGCCAGGATCTTTTTGATGCCCTACAGATTTTTTAGTTGAAAGTTTTACTGAGTTCATTAAGACTTGCATGCAGTGCTTTGGACCAAAGCAGACAAATCTTGTGAACCTTTATCCACTTTCCCCCAGTGTACTTCAAACTATGGAATACTGGCAAGGATAAATCTGGATTTCTTCAGTTTTCCCTGTATTCATTTATGTGTGTCTCTACAATTTGATCACATGTCTGGGTTCACCCATCCACAACCACAGTCAACATACAAACTATTTCCATCACAAGGATCCCACGTGTTGCCCTTCTGCCCAACCCCAAACTCTGACATCCACCAGTCTGTTCTCCAATTTCTAAAAATTTTGTCCCTTCAGAAACATTATGTAAGTGAAACACAATATGTAAACTTTTGAAATTTGCTCCCCCCGCTAGCAGCTGAATTCCCTGGGAAATTCACCCATGTCGTTGTGTGTCTGGATAGTTCATTACCCTTAACTGCTGAGTGGTACTCCCTGGTACGGACACACCACAGCTTGCTTAACCGTCTCCTGATGAAGGATATCTGTGCTGTTCTAGTTCTTCGCTGTTATAAATAAACCTGCTACGAACATTCATGTATAGGTTTTTGCTTAAACGTAAGTTTTCGTTTCTCTCAGCAATCACTGGGTCATATGCTAATTGCCAGTTTAGTTGTATAAGAAACTGCCAAACTCTTTTCCAGAGCAGCTGTGCCATTTTACGTTCCCACCAGCAGTGTGTGAGTGGTCCAGCTTCCCTGACCCTTTACCGGTATTTGGTGGTGTCAATTTTTATCCTAGCCATTTCTACAGTTATCATTATTAGTGTAATTTGTTTTTCTGATGGCTTATCTGAATATCCTCTTCGGAGACATGTCTCCCCGTGTCTTTTGCCCATTTTCTATTTGAATGGTTTACTTTTCTACAGTTGAGTTTTGACAGTTCTTTATATACTGGAGGCACTAGTCCTTTGTCAGATAACAGATTTGCAAATATTTTTTCCTGGTATGTACCTTGTCTTTTAATCCACTTTATGTGGGCTTTCAGAGAGCAAAAGTTTTCAATTTGCATGAGGCCCAATTTATCAATTTTTTGGCTATTGTAGATTTCATGTCAATCATTTCCATTTGCTTTCTTTATAACTTGGATTTCTTCGCTGAGCTTTTCTATTTTGTCATCTGTTTCAACAGAATTTGTAAACAATTGTGGAAGTGCTTTTACGGTAATTGCTTTAAAAGCCGTAGCAGTTCATTCCAATGTCAGCTTCGTCTCAGTGTTGGTGTCTGTGATTTGACTCATTCAAGTTATGATTTTTGTTTCTTGGTAGGATGAGTGATCTTGGTCCTATTTAAATCCTTTATTTAAGCATACAGCCATCCTGTTTAGGTTTAGCACACAGCTCATGGCCTACTTTTATGGGCTGTGGTTCTAATGACAGGTTAATTTTCAGAGCCTTTTCATTGGGTGTGGTGGGGGCTCCCATAGGTCCCCGCAGGTACTGCCCCAGGGACTAGCCCAGCCCAGTCTTTCAGTGGGGGGTGGATCTCAGGCCCCTCTAAAAGTAGGCTTTCCGGGTGGGCTGCTTGTTGTACTAGAATTCCCCTTTTCCAACGCTCCCAGCTGCTCCCCAGCTGCCCCAGTGAATGTAACAGGGTAGGGAGCAAGGGGAGTCTCGGGCCCATGGGGACAAAGGGGCTTCTCAGGCCAGGTCACTTACTGTGTTGGCAGAATCCCCTTACTTGTGCCCCATCATTACCTGGGACTGGCTTAGCAGAGGAGTGGAGTCTCTGGCCTAATGGAGGAGAGTGCTTCCTCTGGCCTCTGATTATTATGGGTTTTTCCACAGATTCCCTTTTGGTGGGTGCTAGGCTCTCCTGGTGATGTGGCAGTCCTGGGGAGAAACGAACCTACCTGGGCCCCTTCTTGTTGCTAGGTGGCAGGCTGAAAGGCACCAAGTTCTGGTCACCTTCTGTTGGGCGGGGAAGGACAGAAGTCACCCTGCCTCTGTGTGGTTCCTTCAGTCGTGGGGCCCAGAACCAATTCATCTTCTTACCATTGCTTGATATTCTTCGACTGCCTCCCACGCTTCTATGGTTTATAGTTGTATTTAGCCGTAAGTAATGGGTATGCCATCTTGTCAGATTAGAAATCCCAAAAGATTTTTAAAATCTCATTACCCTTTATTTTTTTATTTTTATTTTTTTTAAAGATTTTATTTATTTATTTGAGAGAGAGAGAATGAGAAATAGAGAGCACGAGAGGGAAGAGGGTCAGAGGGAGAAGCAGACTCCCTGCTGAGCAGGGAGCCCGATGTGGGACTCGATCCCAGGACTCCAGGATCATGACCTGAGCCGAAGGCAGTCGCTTAACCAACTGAGCCACCCAGGCGCCCTCTCATTACCTTTTAATGCTACTATAATTTCATCAAATAAGGCAAATCTAAATCCTTTGGTCTTATCTTTGCAGAAAAGCACAACTTTTCTTGGCAAAGGCACGAAGAAAAATCAGATATCATTTTCTAATGTTTGTATTCTAGCCTGCTATCAGTCAAGCAAGATAAATGAAAAGGTGTCCTCCAATCGTACAATGCATGTACATTAACTAGATTTAACATTGGTGGCCTTAAGACAAGTTAGCTTCTCAGATTCCAACTGAGTAAAGTAATCTCTAATAACTTGGAGGTTTTATTTCTAGTAGGCACAAAAACTCTGCAAACAATGAATTATAAAGGCTTAGCACATCTGGTACACTTAAATTCTTGTTCTTGGTAAGGCTCAGGAATATGCAAAAAGTAGTCACTAGAGGGCAGCAGACTCAAACACTGCCCCATAGCAAGCAATTGCCAGGCGCCATCTCCAGGTTCTAGACCCAGGGCCAGTTTTATGGGCTAAAAACATGCAATATTAATTTAACCCATTCTCCCTCAAACTCGACTTCTAAAATGGCATGGGCCCATGGGTAACTGCCTTATCTTTTTACTTATCTTGTGCCCAACATGCCCTAATATTTTCCAGGAGTTATTTATAGAAGAAAATTCTGGATCTATTGACTGAGTACATTGTGAAGAAATGGGGCGAAAACCCTTGGCTTGTTTGTTTTTAGAACTTATTTAAATTTTCCACTCAATTGCCTTATTTTGTAAGCAGGAAAAAATTCATAATGCTATGAAATGTAATGAGAGTTTTCTTGGGGCGCCTGGAAGAGCATGTGGATCTTGGTCTTGGGGTCATGAGTTCAAGCCCAACGTTGGGTGTCGAGATTACTTAAATAAATAAACTGATAAAGAAAAAAAAGATAGTTTTAAAAAGCAGTCCTTAGAGGGTGCTTTGCAAGCAAACTTGGCATGAAGTTGTAACAAACCAGCAGCTGGCGTTGCCACTGTTCTGTCTGCAGCTTTGATGTTCCCATGGCCAAAAAACCCCCAGCACTAAGCCATCTCCAAGTTCAAAGGATTCGTCAAACAATGGCAAAGCAGAGCCACCAGAAACGGACACCTGATATCCGTGACAAATATGGTAATGCTGTATCAGCCAGTGGGGCCGCTTTCTGTGTTGCTGTGTGAGCATACACAGCAATACAAACTGGAATAGAATGGAATTGAATGGAACCTGTCCCCCGTTGGCAGAGTCACCCCAAAGGAATGGAGAGATCAGTAATTATCCCAGCCGGTGTAATACTGAATTGTTTCAAAACCAACTCATAATTGATTTCAAGTAAAAGCACTGTGCACCCATTAAAGTAAGGCACGACTGAAGAAATAAAGTACATGTGAAACCTTCAAAAAAATTAAACTAAAATAAATAAAAAGCAGTCATTAGGGCTATTCCTTAAAGCCAGAGTCTCATGCACTATAATTAGAGAAATATTTGCTGGAAAAATAAATTAAGGAAACAATTCTGCTTGGAACATACTTTCTTCATCGTAGAGAAATGGGAGTGATAATTATCTGCTCTCAGAAGCATTCTATCTCCTCACAGATATTCATTTCTCTGCTGTGTTCTCAAGAGAAAAAGCTGAGGGCTTTCGAGAGGCCGGGATGGGCTAGTCCGAAGACTTTCCAAATGAGCGTTAAGCAAATCTGCAGGGATTAGGTAAGAGTATACACTATTTCACTTAGAAGCTTTTTCATCCTAGAGTACACACATAAGATCACTCACAGCTTAAATTTGATGACAAAGCTCTAATCTGGTGATCAAGGGACTGTAATACTTTATATTTATATCTATTTTTATACCTTACCAAATTTCACATATCTATGCTTTCCATTGATTCATTCAACAAGCTTTTACTGAGCACCTACTATGCGCCAGGTACTATATACCCTTATTCTCTGCTCACATGTCAGGGTCTGGGTTTAAAAGGCAACAACTGCAGGCACCGTGTGATGAGGCAGGCAGAGAACAAAATGAGAATCCTGAAAGATGAAGCATGGGCGACCCAGGAATGGATAAAGCACTTACCCTTAAAAAGTATGTTCCAATAAGCTGGGTTTTTGTCACTTCAAGCACGTTAGCAAAACCCAGCTCTAGGAAAACCTCCAGGGAGCCTGGAGGTAAATAAAGGGCAGCCACTCAGCAAACAGCATGATTTATAACTTCAAAGGGCAGAGAGCCAAGTTTAAGAATAGTTCCTGGGCCAGATGAGAAAATTTCCTCTGGACAGAAAAGTTATCAAGGGTTGTATTCATTCCAGCAAACAGACTGAGAAGACTCGTTTTCTTCCCTTGGTTTTTAAAGATTTTATTTATTTATTTGAGAGAGAGAGAGTGCGAGCCGTAGCAGGGGGAGTGGCAGAGGGAGAGGGAGAAGCAGGCTCCCTGCTGAGCAGGGAGCCCGATGTGGGGCAGGATCCCAGGACCCTGGGATCATGACCTGAGCCAAAGGCAGACATTTAACCAACTGAGCCACGTAGGCACCCCTCTTCCCTTGGTTTTAACATAAGCAGTTGGATCCTACTTGGTGTTGAGAAATTTAACTGAGAAGGCAATGCCTTCTCTCCAATTAGTCTGCAGGTGGTTAGAGCTTCTTCAACAATGGGAAGATGAGACGTTGAAAGGTGAGCTCAGGGAGCCCTGCACAGGACCCTGGTCAAAATGAACCACAGTCCTGGTCACCCCTGGGACGGTGCTGATACTAAAGATATATTCAGGGTTAGCAGGGTTAGCAGAAAGAAGCCAGCAGAGACTGAAGGAGAAACACTTAGGAGGAGAAATATTTAAGACTTACTACTTAGCACTTACTCATGCCTGAATGTTTGCATTTCTTTAAAGTTCTGCCTTTGAAGTCAGCCTGACCCAGATTTGAGTCTTGGCTTTCCACTATTCTTTGAGTAACATATCAGTATGTAACCTCTCAAAGACTATTTCCTCCTGGGTAACATGGAGATCACAATAGTACTTATTTCTCAGGGGCGGATATAAGAATCAGAAGGAATGGTGCACAGAAAATGCACAGCACAGCGCCTGGAAGGTACGTGTACAATAAATGATAAACTATTAATCTCTTCTCAACTGCATATAGTCTCCTCTGTCCTACAAACACATCACAGTGAATGGTACTTACGATGGGGTACATTTGATTTTTTTCAATCAAGTTGTTTTCTCATACTTTAAGAAGACACAGGGCGCCTGGGTGGCTCAGTCGGTTAAGCATCTGCCTTCGGCTCAGGTCATGATCTCAGGGTCCTGGGATCGAGCCCTGCATCAGGCTCCCTGCTCAGCGGGGAGTCTGCTTCTTCCTCTCCCTCTGCCCCCCCCGCCGCCCCTGCTCATGCTCTCTCTCTCTCTCTCAAACAAATAAATAAAATCTTAAAAAAAAAAAGACACAGCTGAATGACAAGTCATGAGTGAATGCTCACTTGCAGTAGCCTTGAGAGAGAGCTATCAGGTCAGACTCTGTACACCTGAACTTCAGAGATAAATGCCTGTAGGTGAGGCTCTCGACAGGAACACAGCCCATCTTTCAAATCAGTTGGGATTTCTTTTTAAAACTGTAAGTGTAGGCACAGTACACAAAAGTAAACAAGTCTCTTCTCCCACAGCAGGTGTCTTTGAAACTCAAAAGAGAGGAGCAGTGAGAGATGCCGCAGTCAGCAAATGGCCTTTGAAAATAATTCTCCTCTTATACTAGTATTTCTAATGACTATTTAACATTATCTACAATTTAGTAGCCTAAAATAGAGAACTATATTCTTCTATTTTTAGAAAAGGGGTGGAAAAGTCACAGTTAGAATAGTCTATATAGAGGTCACCGAGGAAATAGGAGTTGCCAGGTTGCTCTGTGACCTCAGGTGATTCACTGAAAGGAAAAAAGATATAGTTATCTACTCTTTTTTTTTTTTTAAGATTTTATTTATGTATTTGTCAGAGAGAGAGCGAGAGAGTACAAGCAGGGGGAGTGGCAGGCAGAGGGAGAGTCAGGCTCCCCGCTGAGCAAGGAGACCGATGCGAGACTCGAACCCAGGACCCTGGGATCATGACCTGAGCTGAAGGCAGACACTTAACTGAATGGGCCACGCAGGCACCCCTTATATTTATCTACTCTTAAATAGCAAATTCCTTGGATGAAATGCCTAAATATACAGGTTACAAAATGGCCTCTGAAGATTGGGATGTTGACAGATTCCAAAAGCAAAATAAGGGGACATTAAACCGCTATTTAACTTTAGACACAGAGCTTGGGCTGTCAGCTAGGGCTTTTAATCATCAAAGACTTACTGTGTTTAATGTTCAATTTGCTATATCAGCCAATTTCTCAACAGATGCTCTTCGAAGTTAAAGTTTGAGGAAAGGGCTCAAAAAGACAGATTTCCCACCTCCATACTGCAATGTGTAAACAAAAACTTCAGAGGAGCTCTTTGTCCTGTTGAGAATGTGTCTGGGGCGCTCTCCGGAACAAAGGTTTCAGAGGGCCCTGATGAGATCAGAAACATGAACTAGGCAGACTTTCTCAAGTGAGAGTAGTACACACAGGACTTCACCTCCAGGAAACCTTGGTGACTGCTTTTGAGGGGTTTATCCAAGACCACTGACCACCTCCCTTGGCACTTCCATTCTGCCTACTCTATGCTGTTCTCAAGCCCAGTAACAAAAGAGAAAGAGAACAACTATTTAAGAGGCAGGGCGTCCAAGCCCGTCAATAAGTGTGTATTGGAGATTAACTGACAGGCTCAACTGGACTCAGTTCGGCAGTCTCTGGAGCGGCCTGGAGTTGACCAGGGAGGAAGGAACACATTTCAAGGACCAGAACAATGCAGCTGAGGCATTAAGGCCTGACTCTGCATAAAAACCAGCCCAACAGGAGTGGCAGGTCCATGTTAATGGGTAGTTAGACACCCACTGGCAGGGGCCTGTGGCATGCACCTGTACGTTGCCTGGGGCCTTGCTAGTTATTAAAATATTGCAATCCTGCTGAATTGTCGTTAAATATTTTGAACAAACGCCCGGGACATGAGATTACACACATCTACAAGGGATTTAAACAGAGGAATGTGACAGAAGTGCGGTTTCAGGAAGACCTTTTTGGCAAGTGTGGTCTTTTGCCGGATCTCACCAAGAAGGGCAGAGGGAGGGAGTTTCATGCTCCTGTGCCTGGCTTAGGGGACAAGTTGTTTGTTCTATCATCACTTCATAAGGAGTGGTCAGACAACCCTCGCCCAAGCCACCACCAGTTCAAGACAGATGAGCTGTGTTTATGTGGACAGATACAGCCCAGTCTCGCCTGCCTTTGGGTACCCAGACTGAAATGACCAAGGCTTTCAGGTTTTTCTGACTAATACTCTCAGATTCTTATCAACTCATTGAGTTTCCTAGAAAGTGCTCTTAAGTCTCATGTCCCTTGCTACTAATATCCTCCTCCAGGGCATGAACAGTGATATGGTAGTTGAGCATACAAGATAAGGACAGGGAAGTATCCATTAGGGGGGCACCTGGGTAGCTCGCTAGGATAAGCATCCGACTCTTGATTTCGGCTCAGGTCGTGACCTCAGGATCGTCAGACTGAGCCCCTCGTTGGGCTCCGAGCTCAGTGGCGAGTCTGCTTGAGATTCCCTCCCTCTGCCCCTCCCCCCACTCACATATGCATGCTTATGTACACACACACGCGCTCTCGCAAATAAATAAATAAATCTTTTATTTATTTGACAGAGAGACAGCGAGAGAGGGAACACAGTAGGGGGAGTTGGAGAGGGAGAAGCAGGCTCCCTGCAGAGCAGGGAGCCCGATGCGGGGCTCGATCCCAGGACCCTGGAACCACGACCTGAGCCCAAGGCAGACACCCAATGATTAAGCCACCCAGGCGCCCCTCAAATAAATAAATAAATCTTTAAAAGAAAGAAAATCCATAAGGTTTAGCTCCTGGGGAAGATCACTGGCATGGGAGCAAGGGCAGGCCTAGTCCTAGCGCGTAGCGGGGGTGGAGGACATGTGCCCAGGAATGAGGAACAACTGTAAGAAGAAGTAGAATGGAAGACAGGCAAGCCCTTCAAAAAGCCTCACTGGAAAGAGCAGGTGAGTGATGGCGAAAGCCAGAGGCCAGCTGCACAGTGAAATGGGGGATCCTTTACAAAAGTGAGGCTTCAGCTTGGGTCCCTTTCCTTACAACCTGGCCTCTTCAGTGGTCCCTGCCATCTCCTAAAACTGAGCCCACTCGTCCCTTGCCTGCTACTCTTCCAGGGTTTACAACTGTGATGCTGACTCCAACCTTGAAGTTGGGACCTCGCCACTCACTGATAAGCCATCTGCACACGGACTGCCACCTGCCGGGATTTCTGGGTACTCTCGCGGTGTTACCCCTTGCAGGGCTGTGCTGGGCTACCAGTGGGCTATTCTATACCACCACGGTGGGTCCCACCCCCTTGCTAACTGTGTGTCTGAATTTCGACCGTAGGTTTTGACAATTGGGCTAATTTGACTGAATCTTTTTTTTTTTTAAGATTTTATTTATTTATTTGAGAGAGAGAATGAGAGCGAGAGAGCACATGAGAGGGGGGAGGGTCAGAGGGAGAAGCAGACTCCCTGCTGAGCAGGGAGACCGATGCGGAACTCGATCCCGGGACTCGAGGATCATGACCTGAGCCGAAGGCAGTTGCTTAACCAACTGAGCCACCCAGGCGCCCTGAATCTTTTTTTTTTTTTAGATTATTTATTTATTTTTGAGAGAGAGCAAGAGAGAGAAAGAGCGAGAGCAGGGGGAGGGGCAGAGGGAGAAGCAGACTCCCCGCTGAGCAGAGAGCCTGACACAGCACTCGACTCTGGGACTCTGGAATCATGACCTGAGCCGAAGGCAGATGCATAACCGACTGAGCCACCAGGTGCCCGCCCATGACTGAATCTTAAAGGTCAACTCCTGGCTCCTATTTCACCCAGCAGCCAGAGAAGCCAGATCCTGGCTTCACCCTCAGACCTCTGTTCCACTATAAGCAACCTACCATACTCAACCAGTTCTTGAGATAGTCAACCATATGATGAGCCAAACACAAGCTACCTGAGTGTAGCCAACAGTGAGCGAGTACAAGGGTGGGCACAGCCCAATGGTGACTGTCAGCTGGAAACCTCTGACTGTATTCACAACCTCTAGAAGATCAACTTCCTAACAACACACAACAGCATACAAGCAAACCAAGAATGCAGGTTGGCCCGGGAGTGGGATATGTTAAGAATCTGAAATAGAACGAACAGTAGCCATCAGAGCACCAAGAGAGACCGATGTGTCTCTGAGTAAACAACAGATCCAGAGTTATCAGAACTAGATTAAAATGTGGGCAAAATCTGCTGGAGGGCTACGGGGGAGGGAACCTGTAAGTACACCTACTCATGAACACAGTGAAAGGAAGGAAAGTGGATCCTACTTATAAACAGAAGATCAAAACTCAAGACCCTGGACAGTTTTGAGAAACTGGAGATGGAAGATGATCAGCCCAGAGTAAATGAGGCTGGGCAGTTAGGACAGCGACTTCCCCCAGAGTTTAGGACTGCCTTTTAGGAACATCAGAAAGAGCCTCCAAATCTCTCTTCTACCTGTCCTTGATTCCTGAAATTAAACCATTCTTTTAGGGCTAGGTCCTCTTAAACAAAGAGCTTCCTGGAAAAGCCAACACTTGAAGCTACGGTTAGTCATTCGTCTTTCAGTCTAAGTTTCAAACTGTTTTTTGGGAGGCTTTGATGGGTGATGTGTGAAGACCTCCAGCACCCAGGGATGGGGCGGAGGCCCAAGCAGGAAGGAGAGAAATGAGAGTTGAGACCCCAAAGGGCACAGGCCCAGAGTGACTCACCCATTATAAGCCTCTTGTGTTCTATCTTGACAGAAATGGCACAGGATTCATACCACTGCACATGAGTCGATAACTTCCTTTGCGTACATTGATGGCTGACAGTTTGGCCATGTCTCCAGCAGTTATACAATTTGACTTTTCTTCTGGAAGCCAGAGGCAATCTGACAATCTCCTCCCTCCAACACTGATCATGCTATGGGGCTAAATTCAGGCTTCAGCTAATTCAGTGCCGCTTGTGACTCCCATTCCTTATACATGGAACGTTCCAAAGTCACTCATAACCAGCCTTAAGCTACACATGTGGGGAGTAGAGAGGAGAACAGAGTTTTATGTTAGGATCAAGTTCAGCCCCAAATCTATACAGGTATATCTCTTAATGAAATAATAATGGCAGTTAACATTTACTCATTCCTTCCTCGTACAAGTACTTATTGAGTACGTGCTATCCTGGAGTTTATATTCCAACGCAGGGAGACAAAGAAATTAACAGTCCTACCTAGGGTGCCCAGTGGCCTTGCTGCTATGGAGAAGAATAAAGCCGGGGTAGGGGATGACAGAAGAACCTCAGCAGGAGGGAGGGGGGCTGGCTCTTAGATATGGGAGGCAAGGGTGGGCCTCCGTGAAGGGCGACACACACGTGGTGTGGCGCAGGCCCAGCCCGGAGAGGGTAAGGAGATGGTTAGAGAGGCGGCAGGTCCAGGGCCCAGAGGGCATGGGCGCCAGCTAAGGACGTGGGCTTTTGCTCTGAGACAGATGAGAAGCCATGGGAGCTTTGCGCCAAGGACTAACATGATCTGATTTGTATTTTAAAAGGATCTTCTGGTGGCTGTGTTGAGAAGAAACTGTAGGAGGACAAGGGCAGGTATGGAAAGAGGTGGTTAGGAGACCTAACAATAATCCAGAAGCAGACAACAGTGGCTCACACCAGGGTGGTGGCCGTGGAGATGGCAAAACTCTTTAGGTTCTAGATTTATTCGGTGGAGCTGACAGTGAGGGACCGAACATGAGAGAGGTTGAGAAGGACTCCTAGGTTTGGGCCTAAGTGAACAGATGGATAAAAGTGCTTTTCTGAGATGAGAAAGCCTCAAAGAACAGGTGTCTGTATATGAGGGGGAAGGAACTGGGAAGGGGGGAGAGGAATTAGCAATCTGGTTTAGGATGTATCAAATTTAAGAAGTCTAACAGAAGTCTAAGTGATGATGTCAAGTACACAGAGCTCAAAACTGTTAAGAAATGTCCCCCCAAGTCCCATAGCCAGTAAGTGGCAGAGCTCTGAGTCCATGTCCGTGGACCTCCGGGTCTGGACTGGGCAACGAACGGGGAAGACAAGGGCTTTGCAACCAGAGATGGTCACTAACTACGTCAAGGAATCATCAGTAAGCTTAAGTGATAGACTTTTTGGCAATTCTGCCAGGGAAACTCGTAGAAAAGTTGTTCCCCAAATGCAGAGCATACTTCATACAAGGAACACTAAAATCCCTGTTACTATCACCTATAACATAAAACAGGCCCACATTGCCACTTTCTGAAGTTTTCAAAGAACAAAACAAAAAACACTTCCACCCTCTCCCTGTTGAGCCTCTGAATGCAGCTGGACGGAGATTAGAAAGGGACTGAGACAAAAAAGGTCTCCAGGAAACAGCTCCCTGTCATGGTTACACCAGGGAGCTTGTCCTTTGAAGTCTCTCCCCACAGTGCTTAGATAAGATGTTTTCTACTCCAGACAATGGGCCATTCCTCAGAGAGGCGCTACGGGAAGGGAAAGAAACAAACACATACCCGTATGTAGAGTGTGTGTGAGTGTGTGTGTGTGTGTGTGTGTGTGTGTGTGTGTGTGTGTGTGTCAATGTTAGCTTGTTTTGAACTCTGCTTCTTACCTGAATCCACATCAGAAGAGGAAGGAAGAGAAAGGGTTTCCACAGAACTAAACACCTCGCTGTCGGCCTCCTGGTGGGGTCTCTGCAGCACATAATCTCTTATGTCATCAACTGGTGGCAAGTCCAAAGCACTGCTCTCCTCTGACTGGCCGTCTGGAGCGGCTTCCTGGGTCGCCATAGTCCTGCCATGGGAAAAACAATTCAATACAAAAGGCACTGCAGAAGAGGAGTCTCCATTTCCGCCACAGCTGGAAGGGCGAAAGTCCCAGAATACTTCATGTTCCTGTTAGTAACCGTCTTCCTTGTCCTTACTTTAGACCCAGTGTTTGTTTACCATGTTTCTTCATCAGGAGAAAGAGACACTCTCAGCACAGAAAGAAACCATTAATAGGGCACCTGGGTGGCTCTAGTTTGTTGGGCGACTGCCTTCAGCTCAGGTCGTGATGCGGAGTCCTGGGATCGAGTCCCGCAACGGTGTCCTGGCTCAGCAGGGAGCCTGCTTCTCCCTCTGACCTTCCCCCTGCTTCTCCCTCTGACCCTCCCCCCCCATGCTGTTTCTCTCACTCTCAAATAAATAAATAAATAAAATCTTAAAAAAAAAAAGAAACCATTAATAATTTCAGCTGGAGGGGCGCCTGTGTGGCTCAGTCGGTTAAGCATCTGACTCTTGGTTTCAGCACAGGGGGTGATCTCAGGGTCATGAGATCGAGCCCCATGACAGGCTCTGTGTTCAGTGTGGCGTCTGCTGGAGACTTTCTCTCCCTCTCCCTCTGCCCTTCCTGCTCATGCTCTCTCTCTCTAAAATAACAAATAAGGGGCGCCTGGGTGGCTCAGTCATTAAGCGTCTGCCTTCGGCTCAGGTCACGATCCCAGGGTCCTGAGATCGAGCCCCGCATCGGGCTGCCTGCTCAGCAGAGAGCCTATTTCTCCCTCTCCCACTCCACCTGCTTGTGTTCCCTCTCTCTCTGTGTCTCTCTCTGTCAAATAAATAAATTAAAAAATCTTTTAAAAAATAAAATAAAACAAAATAACAAATCTTTAAAAAAATAAAATAATTTCAGCTGGAGAATAAGCTGCGTGTCTGATAAGGATGAAACACCATGTAGCACCATAATCCAAGGGCTACAAGAATATTTAATGAGACAAGAAACTGTTCATGAGGGCACCTGGGTGGCTCAGTTGGTTAAGTGACTACCTTTAGCTCAGGTCACGATCCTGGGGTCCCATGATTGAGCCCCGCATCGGGCTCCCTGCTCAGCGGGGAGTCTGCCTCTCCCTCTGACCCTCCCTCCTCTCATGCTCTCTCTCTCTCAAATAAATAAAATCTTAAAAAAAAAAAACTGTTCATGATATATTACGTGGAAAAAGATTTCTATAAAATACAATATCATGTGTGGGGTGTCAGCGTGCCACCGTGTCTGTGTGTGTGTGTGTGTGTGTGTGTGTGTGTGTGTGTGTGTGTGTGT
>NW_027397091.1:3072356-3129653 GCF_003265705.2 Callorhinus ursinus | reverse complement strand
TGTGTGTGTGTGTGTGTGTGTGTGTGTGTGTGTGTGTGTGTGTGTATGAGTAAGGAATCTACAGTTCTATAGTTAAAAAAAAGTATCTGGAAGGGTATATTCCAAATTAACTTTAATGGTAATTAATTCAGTGGTTTAGTTTCTGAACAGTGAGATTATAGATGATTTGTATTTTTATCTGTGGCTTACTCAAAGACACATTCACTCAATTATTTCACATGCCAGGCCCTGGGTATACAAAGGTGTATGTAATAGACCCTTCCTTCAAGTTGCTCACAGCTTGGGACGATCCAAACACAGACAGATACCATGTAAACACAAGGACAAGACAGAGAAGAACCCAGAAAGGGAGAGTAAGCTTTCTGGATGAGGTTATCCCCAAGCAAGGGGCAGGCCAGACCATGGCCAGCGGACAGCATAAACACCAGTAGAACCAGCCTGGGCAACCGCAATGGCATGGGTGTCGGGAGTTTAAAGTGAGACTCAAAGAATAGTCACTCATGAGTAACTGGGGAGGGACAAGCCCTGTGGTTTCAGCTGCATGACCATGGGGCTCTCTCCTGTTCCTACACCAGCTCTAGGAAGGACAGCAAGGCCTGGCAGCTGTCAGCAACGTGGAAACACAAACTCTCCAGCTGAGCTCTAGAGACCACAAAGGTGACTTACTGGGTTCATCATTTGGACATTCCTTGTTAAAAATTCGGTGTTCCTAAAAAAATAAAATAAGGGCACCTGGGTGGCTCAGTCAGTTAAGCATCTGCCTTCGGCTTGGGTCATGATCCCAGGGTCCCGGGATCGAGTCCTGCATCGGGCTCCGTGCTCAGCGGGGAGTCTGCTTCTCCCTCTGCCCTTCCCACACCTGCTCGTGCTTGCTCTCTCTCTCTCTCTCTCTCTCTTTCTGTCTCTCTCGCAAGCTCGTGCACAAAAATAAATAAAATCTCTAAAAAAACCCAACACTTAAAAAATAAAATAAGGTATCCTCCCTCTGCAAGTCTCTGACTCATAAACTGCTGTCATCAACAAATCATATTGTAGCCAAACACCACACACTGTGACTGCCATGGGCCGCCACATGCCATGCAGAGGAGCTACGCGGTCAGATCCGCAGATGTGGCAGCTGGATAGGAGATGCCCTTGCAGGGCTTCAGCCCAGTGGCAGGCAATCTCAGAAGCAACAGGAATTCCTTCACCTGTCATGGTCGTGGTGAGAGAAGAGGAGCATGTGACCAAGGGCAGGGCAATCAAGAGCAGGGGACAGATTAAGTGACATATTTAGGAACTAAAATGAGAGTAGAACTTAATAACTGAATGGAAAACGACGTTAAAGAGAAACTGAGAGTCAACATGGGGTGGTTTTATGGACTGCGTTAGAGAAGACTGAAGGAGGAATAGCTTTGGGAGGAGGCCATATTCCAAATTGTGGAATACGGTGCAGCTGTTAAAATGACGGTTGGAACTTGAAAGATCTCAAAGATATATGTTTGAATGAAACAAGCAATTTCCGAATAAGCATCATAATAAGAGACATTTATCCAGTGTTGGTTGGATGCCAAGCCTTGTGCTAAGAGCTTTATGGACAAGAGGCCTAGGAGGCAGGTAATCCTGCTACTTCCCTCATTTACAGCCAGAGAGTCAGACACAGAGAGAAGCAGAGTAACTTGCCCAAAGAAACTCATCTAGAAAGTACCAATCTAGGATGAACCCAGCTCCAAGGCCTCCCAGCCTCCTGCGTCTGCACAGCGCAAAGTACCACCTGATCAGGCAAAGATAGGGGTGTACAAAAACAAATCAACAGAGAGGCCTGGCAAGACTCTTCTTGTTTGAGGACACCTGGTCACATGCTGTTGTGGACATCCGCTCAGGCAGAGAGTGAGCCAAGATAGCAGCTGACTGCTTCTGCAAGAAGCAAAGGGATCAAGGTTCCCAAAGAAGCAAGAACATTCTGTCTTTCACACATTATATTAGCCAACCAAGCCTGAAGTTTTAGCAAACACCTCTGCCACAGGCATCTGTGTCTCCTCCTTCGCCCCTCATGTTACCAAACACTGCTCTGGAAGCTCCTGGAAGGGAAAAAAAAAAAACAGGCCAATGAAGGACAGCTGTATATCCCGCCTGCCTGAAAGGGAGCCTTGAAATCACCCAGCAAGCAAGAGTGTCATCAGTGACACAAACTAAAGGACTCCTTCTTGAAAACAAACAGCACAACTGATGTGACATCTAACTTTTCTTTTAGAATCACTTGTATTAAATGTCAAATACATTCCAAACTGGGCATTCGAACAAAAAGAGAAAAAAGAAAGCCTACTGAAAGGCACAATCCTGTTTCTTACAAAGTCAGAACCTGTGACGGCAAAACATCTGGAACTCTTGAGTTTGCACAGAAGAAAGCACGTACGAGGGACAGATGAGACCCTTTCTATTGTCTGCAACCACAAGTAGAATGTGATGATTATCTTTTTTTTAAATATTTTATTTATCTATTTGAGAGAGAAAGAGAGAGCGCGCAAAAGCAGGGGGGAGGGGCAGAGGGAGAAGCAGACTCCCCGCTGAGCAGGGAGCCCGATGCGGGGCTCGATCCCAGGACCCTGGGACCATGACCTGAGCTGAAGGCAGACGCTTTACTGACTGAGCCACCCAGGAGTCCCCGCAATGGTTATCTTTGCCCTAAAACTTTAAATAGGTGGTTCCACTTCCTTCTCCAGAAGAGCTTATTTTCCTCTCTAAAAAGTACTTTAGTTACACAATCTGAGCATTCTTTCCCAATACTGGAGAGGCAGAGACACAAGAAGTCTCTCTGTACATCGAAACCTGCTTGCCGAGCAAAGACAGTCATCTTCTACGACTATGGATTCTTACAGACCTACGAATCCAAGTCAGCCAGGGTCCCCATACAAAAGGCTGTTTAACTTCACTTCTTTTTTCAATCAAGGCTCTTCCCTCCCAACATTTTACATGAAAATTTTCAAAAGTGAAGAAAAGTGGAATAAATTATCGAATGAATACCCCTATAGCTACTGTCTAGAGTTCACAATCAACATTTTACTGTGATTTTCCTTATCACAAAACTGGCCACCTATCCAACTCTCTATTCATCTGTCAGTTCATCTTTGTATACATATTTCCATTTAAATGTGATGAAAGCTTCTGAGTTAGGGTATGATAAGATCAATTTGCATTTCCACATGCTCACGCCCGTTCGCCAAATGAAGCATGAGTGGGAGGAGGGTAAAAGTGAAGCAGGGAACACAGCTGGGAAGCTCTGCCGAAAGGTCCAGAGAGGCGCAGGGTCTCTAGAGTGAGAGACTTGGGTTTGAACCCCTGCTGTCACTTTTTAGCTGTGTCACCTTGAGCATCTCGGTTTCCTCATCTATAACAATGGGCCTGGGGCGCCTGGGTGGCTCAGTCGGTTAAATGTCTGATTCTTGGTTTCAGCTCAGGTTGTGATCTCAGGGTGGTGAGATCGAGCCCCGTGTGGGGCTCTGTGCTGGGTGTGGAGTCTGCTTAAGATTCTCTCTCTCCCTTTCCTCTGTCCCCCCGCCCCACTCATACACACCCATGTGCCCTCGAAAGCAGAAAGGAAGGAAGGAAGGAAGGAAGGAAGGAAGGAAGGAAGGAAGGAAGGAAGGAAGGAAGAAAGAGAGAAAGAAAGAGAGAAAGAGAGAGAGAAAGAGAGAGAGAAAGAGAGAAGGAGTTTTTTTAAAAAATGGCTTGACGACTATGCTTACGTCATAGGGTTGTCATAGGAATTACATGAAATTAATGCACGTAAAATA
Source organism: Callorhinus ursinus (assembly GCF_003265705.2). Taxonomy (NCBI): domain Eukaryota; kingdom Metazoa; phylum Chordata; class Mammalia; order Carnivora; family Otariidae; genus Callorhinus; species Callorhinus ursinus. Next base: position 3,125,880 of record NW_027397091.1, on the reverse strand, counting down.
CTCAGTACAGAATGCATGTTCAATAATGTCTAGCTCCAATAAGTGAAATAGTAATAATTAAAAAACAATTTACAGGCTCCTATCTTCCCAGCCTACCTCCCATCCATTTAGCCTTCTATTTGCCATTCAGTAGCCATCTTATCTCATAACTCGCTCTTCCCCTCTCCTTGACTCTCGCATTTTCTCCAAACTTCTTCAACTCAGACCCTTCCCATTTCTCACACACCTTCCTGCTCTTTTCAGTAGTTCTGTTCCCATCCTAATTGATAAAGGAAACAGAATCCAGCAGAGAGGAACTTCCTCCACTCCCTTATCAAACAGAACAAAGATTCCCACATCTGTCCACTGCTTCACCTCTCTTCGCAGCAGAGAGCCGCCCCTCCTGTGGCAAAGTCCAACCCCTCCACCTGCACCTTAAATCCCACGCTCTGGACCCTTTAACGAGCCTTCAGGGATGACAACCCCTTCTCCCACTTCTGTTCCACTGGAACTTCACTTGGATATTTCAATATGCCCAAACCCATTTTCAACGAAACCTAGTATGTAAGAGAATGTCCTTGTTCTTTGGGAATGCCACTCAAATATTCATCGGTAGGGGGACATAATGTGTGCAACACACTCTCAAATAGTTCTAAGTGTGTGTGTGTGTGTGTGTGTGTGTGTGTGTGTATGAGAGAGAATGATAAAGTAAATGGATGGGGCAAGTGTAGACAATAGACAATTGGTGAATCTGGAAAATGTTATTTGGTTGTTCTTTGTACTAGTCTTGCAATTTTTTGAAGGTATAAAATCATATCAGCATGATGATGGGAATGCAAGCTTGTACAGCCACTCTGGAAAACAGTATGGAGGTTCCTCAAAAAGTTGAAAATAGAGCTACCCTATGACCCAGCAATTGCACTACTAGGGATTTACCCCAAAGATGCAAATGCAGTGATCCAAAGGGGCACCTGCACCCCAATGTTCATAGCAGCAATGTCCACAATAGCCAAACTATGGAAAGAGCCCAGACGTCCATCAACAGATAAATGGATAAAGAAGATGTGGTGTATATATGTACAATGGAATATTACTCGGCCATCAAAAGGAATGAAATCTTACCATTTGCAATGACATGAATGGAACTAAAGGGTAGGATGCTACGTGAAATAAGTCAATCAGAGAGACACAATTATCATATGATCCTACTCATATGTGGAATTTAAGAAACAAAACAGGCCCATAGGGGAAGGGAGGAAAAAATAAAAAAAGAAATCAGAGAGAGAGAGACAAACCATAAGAGACTCTTAATCATAGGAAACAAACTGAGGGCTGCTGGAGGGGAGGGAGTTGGGGAATGGGGTAACTGGGTGATAGACATTGAGAAGGGCACATGATGTAACGAGCACTGATATAAGACTGATGTATCACTGAACTCTACCTCCGAAACTAATAATACGTTATATGGTAATTAATCGAATTTAAATAAAAAATATATACATTATTTTTTAAAAATCATGTCAACGTTAAAAGTTGTCAAGAAAGAAAGAAAAGTGAAAAGGAAATCTTTGACACCTGCCCTCCCCACAGCCAGTCTCTTCTCCCTTCCACAAACTTCTCAAGAGTCTAAATTGGCTCATTTCCTCATCTCCACCAACTCAATCACTTCAGCATATAACTTCTGGAAACTCTGCCATCCTTTGTTTGCTTTTCAGGGAGCCACTCTCCTGATTGCCCTCCCATCTCTTTGCCTTTGTTCTTTCCTGCCTGCTCTGTGGCTCATCTTCCAATCCCAACTGGACTTCCTCCATGCTTAGCCCAAGGCTCTCTCTTCTTTCCTCCTGTGAGACGTTAATCACCACCTAGAACTTTCTCTCTAGCCAAATCCTCCAACCTTCACTGCTTTCCAGGCTTCAAGCATAATGGCTTTCCTTCAGGTTCTCCAATTAGCCCTACCTCCTCCTACTGCACTTGTCCTTCCCTCACCTAGATAACTCCTAAAAAATGGAAGAGGAGGGAACATGTCCCAATTTACTCTAAGTCCAATATTAGCCTGACACCAAAACAAGAGAAAGACATCACAAAAAACTAGAGACTGATATTATGAATACAAACACAAAAATCCTTGCCAGAAAACAAGCAAACCAAACCCAGCAAAATATAAAAAGGATTATACTCCATGACAAGTGGAACTTATTCTAGGAATTCCAAGTTGTTTTAACATCTGAAAATCAATGTAATATACTATAGCAGAATAAAGGACAAAAACCACAGCACACACAGACACACAGAACATTTGACAAAGTCAAACACTCATGATCAAAATACTCAACAAACTAGAAATATAAAGGAACTTCCTCAATCTGATAAATTTTTTTCAAAAAAATGCAAAGCTAGCATTATACTTCATGGTAAAAGACTAAATGTTTTCCCCCTAACATCAGGAACAAGGTAATGATGTCTGTTCTGATCACTTCTGTTTTAGCTGCACAATTAGGCAAGAAAATGGAATAAAAGTCTTCCATAAAGATTTTCATAAAGGAGGGAAGTGAAACTATAGAAAATCCCAAGGAATCCTCTTTAAAAACTAGCAGAACCGGGGTGCCTGGGTGGCTCACATGGTTAAGCGTCTGCCTTCGGCTCAGGTCATGATCCCAGGGTCCTGGGATTGAGCCCCACATCAGGCTCCTGGCTCAGCGTGGAGCCCGCTTCTCCCTCTCCCTCTGCCTCTCCCCCTGCCCATGCTCCCTCTCCCTCTCTGTATCTCTGTGTCTGAAATGAATAAATAAAATCTTAAAAAAAAAACAACCAGTAGAACCACTAAACAAGTTAAACAAGATTGCTGGATACAAGATCAATATAGTAAAAGTATATGCAAATGATTTTACCCTAGCAATAAAGATGTGTCAAATATTGTGTAAATATTTACATATACTAGCAATAAACAATCCTAAAATTAAGAATATAATTCCATTTACAATAGCATCAAAAAGAATACAATACTTAGGAATATAATTAATAAAAATGTGTAAGCATGTACAATGAAAACTAAAAAAAAAAAAAAAATGTTGAAAGAGGGGTGCCTGGCTGGTTCAGCCGGAAGAGCATATGACTTTTGATCTTGCAGTTATAAATTTGAGTCCCACACTGGGTATAGAGATTACTTAAAGAATAAAATCTTTAAAAAAATGTTGAAAGAAATTAAAAATCTAAACAAACGGAAAGACATCCTATATTCATGGATTGGAAGACAATATTTTGAGATAGCAATATGGCTCAAATCGATCTACAGAGCAATGTAATTCTTAGCTGCATCTCAGTTGGCTTTTTTTTTTTCTTTTTGCAGACATTGACAAAAGTGTTTAAAAAATTCATACAGAAATGCAAGGGACCCAGAATAGCCAAAACAATCTTGAAAAAGAACAAAGTTGGAGGATTCATACTTTTTTATTTCAAAACTTACTAAAAAGCCACAATAATCCAGACTGTGTAGTACTGGCATAAGAATGGACATACACATCAATGGAATAGAACTCAGAGTCCAGAAGTAAAACCTTACAGGTATGGTCAATTGATTTTCCACAGGGTGCCGAAACAACTTCACAGGAGAAGGAAAGGACAGTCTTTTCAACACTGAGACAACTGGATATCCACATAAAAAGTCACTGGCCCTTTGGAAAACAGTTCGGTAGTTATTCAAAAGGTTAAACAGGGTTACACTTTAACCTGGAAATTCCACTCCTAGGCGTATGCTCAAGAGAAATAAAAATACATGTCCACACAAACTTTACACAGATGTTCACAGTAGTTTTATCCATAATAAACAATAAGTGGAAACAATCCAAATGTCCATCAACTAATGAATGGATGAATAAAATGTGGTCTATGCACACATGGAATATTTTTCAGCTTTATAAAAAAATTAAATTCTAATACATTCCACAAGGACAAACTTTGAAAATATTATACTTAGTGATAAGAAGCTAGTGTTAAAAAAACAAGACAACAGATCCAAAATGGTGTCACTTGTGCTAAACTCCACAACCAATCAGGAATCGCCTGATCAGCACTAGTTAGATAATCTGCCAGCTAGATCCTTGCCATCCCCTAAAGAGATATAACGTTGCAATAACCAGCCTGCTTTCTTGGCCTAGTATTACTTCCTTGTTCCTGCTCCCTTCTGCCTATAAGTCTTTCATTTTGTTCAGCTCCTCAGAACTCCTTACTAACTGCGGCATTGGATACTGCCCAATTCGAATCGCTTCTTGCCCGAATTAACTTAGAATTTTAAATATGCCTCAGTTTATCTTTTAGCCACATGTTGTATGATTCAGTTTATATCGAATTCCCAACTGGCGAATCTATAGACAGTAGACTACTATTAGTCGAAGACTGAAAGGTCATGGTGAATGGAGACCGCTAATGGGTACAAGGTATTTCTTTAGGGTGATGAAAATGTTCTAAAATTAGATTGTGGCGATGGCAGCACAATCCTGGGAATATATGAAAAGCCAGTGAATTTTACATTTTAAACAGGTGAATTTTATGGACTGTGAATTATATCTTTAAAAAGCTGTTTTTCAAAATAAATAATTATACTCAGTCGTTAAGCGGCTGCCTTCAGCTCAGGTCATGATCCCAGGATCCCGGGATGGAGCCCCACATCGGGCTCCCTGCTCGGCGGGAAGCCTGCTTCTCCCTCTCCCACTCCCCCTGCTTGTGTTCCCTCTCTCGCTGTGTCTCTCTCTGTCAAATAAATAAGTAAAATCTTTAGGGGCGCCTGGGTGGCTCAGTCGTTAAACTAAATAATTATATAAAAATAAAAAGCTGGTTTTTTTAAAAAGGAGAAGAGGAACGGAAGAGCATCCGGTCACACTGCCTGCAAATATAGGGGATTTCCCCAACGGGGTAGCTGCGGAGGCCATGTGTTGTTGGGGAGAAGGAGGGGGTGGGACAGGGGGAAACTGGAAGCGTGCCAGGAGAAGCCGCCATAATTTCCCAATTATGAGAGAATGATCTGATGCGCTGCCCAGACCCCCTACCTACTCCTAATTCCAGGTCACTCCTCAGTCCACGGAGACAACTAATTGAGAAAAATTGCAAGGTCCCCATTACACTTACCGACCCGCAAGAGCCGCTCACCGAAATCCGGAAGCGGAGGCGCCATATTTGTTCTGGGAAAAGCCGGTTTGAAGGAAGTCACTGGAGCCACCTTTGCTGAGGGCAAGCAAGGGCATCGGAATGTAGCAGCAGCCATCTTGACTGAGGGCATTCTCCCAGCCCGTGAAGTTTTGCGCACTTGACAGTTTGGGCAATTCCTAAAGGCTTATTGATAAATGCTCTTGGTGGACGCGAAAGGGAACAGGAGAAAACATTTAAATTTAAAAAATTTAAATGTCTACGTTTTAAAAAACATAAAGAGTAGAGAGAAATTATCAAAGACAATGAAAATATTTTAGTGTGTTGCATGCAACTTAGCCGTATACAAGTACCGGAATTGCAGGACCACAGAAAGGAGACTGAAGGTTATTGCCCCATTTCGCCATCTTCTTGAAAGAGTCCTTTACATTCACATCCTCCTACAGATGCCTATCTTAGGATAGAACCCCATAAATTAGGGAGTCCTTCACTTGCGATGAATATTTTAAATAGTGCTAGCTGAGGTTTGGTCACCATATGCCAAATTTGAAGGCAAATTTAAAGATAAAATCAGAAGTGAAAACATATTCAGACAAACCTAAAACAGCAACTGTAAATTTCATTTTCTCTTCCAGCGTTGGTAATCAAAGTGTATAGATTCACTTTTCACCTTTTTTTGGTGTAACGAATCCCACAAAAACATTCTTCTAAAGTAACATAGGAAAAAAAAATAAAGTAACATAGAGGGGCGCCTGGGTGGCTCAGATAGTTAAGCACGTGCCTTCCGCTGGGGTTGTGATCCCAGGGTCCTGAAATAGAGTCCCTCATCGGGCTCCCTGCTCAGCGGGAAGCCTGCTTCTCCCTCTCCCTCTACTGCTCCCCCTGCTTGTGTGCTCTCTCTCTCTGTCAAATAAATTTTAAAAATCTTAAAAAAATAAAAAAAATAAAGTAACATAGATTGTGACAAAGCCTGGAATAATACTAAATTACTTTCCTGTTTGTTTCATAAAAAGGGCGCCTGGGTGGCTCAGTTGGTTGAGCGACTGCCTTCGGCTCAGGTCATGATCCTGGAGTCCCGGGATTGAGTCCCACGTCGGGCTCCCTGCTCTGCAGGGAGTCTGCTGCTCCCTCTGACCCTCTTCCCTCTCGTGCTCTCTCTCATTCTCTCTCTCTCAAATAAATAAATAAAAATCTTTAAAAAAAATGACTAACTCAAATATAATTGAATGAACTTAATTATCTGGATTATTATGTAACCATTAAAAATGATAGCAGGTACAGCAAAAGACAATCCCAGATCATACATCGCATTCTCAGTTTTCATGGTTTGTTTTTCTTTTTGTCTCCTTTAATCTCCATTTCTCAATCTTTGTATTTCTTGGTGTTGACATTTTTAAATGTCAGTTATTTTGTAGAATGTCCCTCATTTGGAGTTTGTCTGAAGCTTCTACCTAGTTTTCAATGGCATTGAACACTGTTGACCACTCCCTCCCCCTGGAAAACTTGTCCCTGGGTTTCCCTGATACTACCTTCTTCTGATTTTTCTTTCTTCTCTCAAAAACTCCATCTAAATCTCCTTTACAAGCATTTCTTTCTCTTCATTGTGGGCCTTTCTCAGGATTCTGTCTTGAGCCTTCTCTTCTCCCATTTAGGCAGATGATTCCCAAACCGCTAAGCTTAGTCTCCTGTGAGTCAAATCAACGTATCCTCCAGCCACCTTTAACTCAACCTTCCCCCACCTCTCGATCAAACTACTCCTACCCCAGTGTCTCCTGTCTCAGTTGAGCTGGACTATTTAGTTGCCAAAGCCAGAAACTTTTTCTACCCCTTTGTCAGCTTGTCCTGTATCCATCCATAATCAAATCCTCCCCTGCTGATTCTCTTTAAGATCTCTTGACTATTTCTTCATTCTCTCCATCCTCACAGCAACTTTCTAGGTACAGCTAACCATTAGCTGCCACCTGGGTGACAACAGCTTTCAACTCTCTGGCAGCCAGTTGTTTTGTTTTGTTTTGTTTTTTAATGAAGATTGAATATACCCCTCCTGACCCTCAGGCTCAATCTCAAACTTCTTAACTAGACTTAGAGGACCCCTATGCCTTATTTCTCATCTCTGTCCCCAACCCTCCCCCTATATGTTATTTTCTTTTCCTTAAACACACCATGCTTGCTCTCTTTCGCCTCTGAGCTTATTACCTATACGATTCCCTTCCTTAGGGACACTCTTCTTTGGTCTTTCTCATCCTTCAGATGTCAGCTTTAAGGAATTCTTCCAGGAAACCTCTGACTTTTCAAATGCAAGGTAGTTGTCCCTTCCAGGAATCCCTGCATTCCTCCATTTACCCTGATTAACTTCCTTTGCCCTTTGTGTTCCTCCCACTAACTGTAACTGCTTTGAGGACAAGGACCGTGTCTATCTCATACTTATTTGTAGTCCAGAACCCAGCCCATTTACTCATACAAAAGTAAGTGCTCAGAAAGCATTTAAAAAAAATTTTTTTTTTAGTTTTTAAAAGGTTTATTTAATTATGTAATCTCTACTCCCAATGTGGGGTTTGTACTCACAACCCCGAGACCAGGAGTTGCATGCTCTTCCGACAGAGCCAGCATTTTTATATGCATGAATGGATAAGTCTCTTCCCAGTGTCCCCCATCCCCCACTGCCATCCAACTCAACCCATCCAAGAAGTCTCAAAAACACAACTTCTTTGAGCCCCTGTGTGGCTCAGTAGGTTAAGCGGCTGGCTCTTGATTTCAGCTCAGGTCATGATCTCAGGGTCATGGGATTGAGCTGGAATGAGACTCTGTGCTGGGGGGGGCTATGGGGGTGTGGGAGTATGCTTGAGAGTCTCTCTCTCCCTCTCCCTCTGCCCCTCTTCCTGCTTGCCCTCACACGTGTTCTCTCTCTCAAATAAATAAATAAATAAAATCTTTAAAAAAAAAATAACTTCTTCCTGACCTGTTAATCAGTGAAACAAACCTTGAAAACTTTTGTCATTGTCACCCTTTCCTTGAAAAACAAGTTTGTTTGCTTATAAACTACTTCTTATGTACTCTTCTGTGGCCTTTCCATGAGAGGTTTCGTCTTTCTCATGGACTTCCTGGAGCAAATTTCTGAAGTCTCAAGTGACTTTTCTTTGCCACATAGCATGCCTCTGACCATCCTTTCTTACCACTTTCAATTGGTTAGTGCATAAGAGATGAAAACTAATTGAAGTCATCATCAAAACAAAATAGGGACTTTAAATCTAGAAACAGCAAAATAGAAATTTTATTGCATTCCAAAAGTCAGGTATAAATTACTTTTGTTCCCCTGCTGTTTTGCCATTGATTACATAATGGCTGTAAAAATGGGGCCATGTCACAATCTTATGAAACCTTTATAGTTCATGGTTGATTTTTCTGCCATCCGCTAGGCTAGCTGCTGCCAAATCTCTTTCAGCAGAAAGAAGTCACTTTAGGTGAAAGACCAAAATAGCGCTTTCAAAGTGGGATGATGTTGTTTGCAGTTACTTTATCGGTCTTTGTCATTCTGAACCTTGATCTAATTACTCACCCGTCTGGGGATTTAGCTTTAAAAAAAAAAAGAAAGAAAACCTTACCGAAGTTCAAGGGTTAAGTAACTGATGAGTCTCAAGGCATCTTACTGCTTTTCATTCACGATATTAAAAAAACCGTAATTAAGCAATAAGTTGGTAACCAAGAAAAAAAAATACCAGATAGACTATAAGGTCCCAGACTAGGCTGGAAGATCCACAAAAGTGAAGGTGTGCGTTTTATTTGCCAGTGGATACCCAGCACTTGGACAGTGTATATTTATAATGAACATAAACTTGGACCTTAATTTCTAAGGTCAGTACTAGCACAGTGGTAGTTGTGGATGGACATTCCATGACACTAGGACAAAACATCCATTTCCTGGCACCCCACACCAGTGAGGGCTTAACAAATGACATATCATTTTTTTTTTGAGGTAAACGGGGGTTTATTATGTGGTTACAAGGATGTCAGGCATGTTCTTGGAGAAACTGGAAGACTGTCAGGTCTTGGGGTGGCTCCTTCCAGCTCTCTCAATTCCACTTCCGTATTCTCACTGCATCTGCCTGCTCCTCCCACCCTCACCCTCGACCTCCCAGCTCATTTGTGTCTACATGGTCACCTATAGAGCCCAGCCTACAGGTCACACCCCAGCTCTGGATTCATCACTGACTGACTCAAGTGTTCTTGACACTTTGCTCAAATTATTTTTTTCTTTAAATTTTTTATTGTTATGTTAATCACCATACATTACATCATTAGTTTGTAATGTAGTGTTCCATAATTCATTGTTTGTGCATAACACCCAGTGCTCCACACAGAATGTGCCCTCTTTAATACCCATCACCAGGCTAACCCATCCCCTCACCCCCCTCCCCTCTAGAACCCTCAGTTTGTTTTTCAGAGTCCATCGTCTCTCATGGTTCGTCTCCCCCCTCCGATTTCCCCGCCTTCATTCTTCCCCTCCTGCTATCTTCTTCTTTTTTTTTTTCTTAACATATATGCATTATTTGTTTCAGAGGTACAGATCTGTGATTCAACAGTCTTGCACAATTCACAGCGCTCACCACTTACCCTCCCCGATGTCCATCACTCAGCCACCCCATCCCTCCCACCCCCCCACCACTCCAGCAACCTTCAGTTTGTTTCCTGAGATTAAAGAATTCCTCATATCAGTGAGGTCATATGATACTTGTCTTTCTCTGATTGACTTACTTCACTCCACATAACACCCTCCAGTTCCATCCACATCATTGCAAATGGCAAGATCTCATTCCTTTTGATGGCTGCGTAATATTCCATTGTATATATATACCACATCTTCTTTAGCCATTCATCTGTCGATGGACATCTTGGCTCTTTCCACAGTTTGGCTATTGTGGACATTGCTGCTATAAACATCAGGGTGCCCATACCCCTTCGGATCCCTACATTTGTATCTATGGGGTAAATACCCACTAGAGCAATTGCTGGATCATATGGTAATTCTATTTTCAATTTTTGGGGGAACCTCCATACTGTTTTCCAGAGTGGCTGCACCAGCTTGCACTCCCACCAACAGTGTAGGAGGGTTCCCCTTTCTCCACATCCCTGCCAACATCTGTCATTTCCTGACTTGTTAATTTTAGCCATTCTGACTGGTGTGAGGTGGTATCTCATGGAGGTTTTGATTTGGATTTCCCTGATGCCGAGCGATGTTGAGCACTTTTTCATGTGTCTGTTGGCCATTTGGATGTCTTCTTTGGAAAAATGTCTGTTCATGTCTTCTGCCCATTTCTTGATTGGATTATTTGTTCTCTGGGTGTTGAGTTTGATAAGTTCTTTACAGATTTTGGATACGAGCCCTTTATCTGATATGTCATTTGCAAATATCTTCTCCCATTCTGTCGGTTGTCTTTTGGTTTTGTGGACTGTTTCTTTTGCTGTGCAAAAGCTTTTTATCTTGATGAGGTCCCAATAGTTCATTTTTGCCCTTGCTTCCCTTGCCTTTGGTGATGTTTCTAGGAAGAAGTTGCTGCGGCTGAGGTCGAAGAGGTTGCTGCCTGTGTTCTCCTTTAGGATTTGGATGGACTCCTGTCTCACATTTAGGTCTTTCAACCATTTTGAGTCTATTTTTGTGTGTGGTGTAAGGAAATGGTCCAGTTTCATTCTTCTGCATGTGGCTGAACAAATGACATATCATTTCATGATAGGGACAGACACATCTGAGCTATAATCCAGAGCCACTCTGGGCTATCTACATTCAGAGGTGAAGAAACATGTGCCCTTAGCTTAGAGTCAGGAGGCTGGGCTTCAGTCTTAGCTCTCTCATTAACCAATTGTGTGGTTGTAGTCACTTACTCTCTGTGAGCCTTAATTTTCTTATCTGTACAAAGGGAACAATGATTGCCTTCCAGGACTACTTAAAAAAAAAAAAAAACTGATTGATGGAGTAATTGACAGACTGATGGCCAGCAATTCTAAATTCACTTTCCTCCCAAATTAATGATTTGAAGAATGCCAGGTATAATGAAAGTATTATGTCAGCAGAAAACAAATGCAGCTTGCAGAGGCTTAAAAATTAGATTTAAAAATTGATGATTGATGATGCTTATGAATACTAAAGAAATAATTTAATTCTTTTTTTTAAAGATTTATTTATTTGAGAGAGAGCACACGGGGGGATGGGCAGAGGGAGAGGGAGAGAGAGAAAAATCCTCGAGCAGACTCCCCGCTGAGCACAGAGCCTGATGTGGGGCTTGATCCCAAGACCCTGAGATCACAACCTGAGCCCAAATCAAGAGGCAGACACTCAGCCAACTGAACCAGCCAGGTGCCCCAAAATGATTTGATTCTTATACATTTATTGGGATGTGATGTCTGAGGTCTTAGTAGTTACTGGAAGCTTAGAAATCATCAGATACAATATGGTGATGAAGATTTTTATGTGTTTATGTTCTGCCCACCTCCAAGAATTATTGAAGGAAGTGAATGAGCATTTTACTTGGGGACTTTAAACAATATGTAACCTGCCATTTATGATGGCTGCATAATAAATTACCCCAAACCTTTGAGGTTTCAAAAAACAATTGTCATTTATTATCTCCTATGGCTGTGCTTCAGCTATTGTTTTAGCTGGATGGTTCTGGCTCAGCGTCTCTCATGAGGACGCAGGCTGATGGCAGGTAAGGCTACAATCTTCCGAAGGCTTAACTGGAGTTGAAGACTCTACTTTCCTGCAGGTTCCCTCATGACTAGCAAGCTTGTGTTGACTCTGGGTGGGAGGCCTCAGCTCCTCTCCACACTGGCCTTTCCATAGGACCGTCTGAGGCCCAGGACACTCCATATACGTGTCCTTACAGCAAGGTGCTGCATTGCTCAGAGCAGGGACAGCAAACTCTTTCTGTAAAGGACCAGATAGTCAATATTTTAAGCCTGTGGGCCACCTCCAGTTTCTGTCACATATTCTTCTTTAAAAAAAATTTTTTTTTTTTTAAATAGGAAAACCAATCTTAGTTCACAGGCATACAAAACAATCAGCAGGCTGGGTTTTGCCCATTAGCCCGAATTCCAGTCCTTCCCCTAGAGTAAGCAATCCATGAGACCAAGATGGAAGCTGCCATATCTTTAAAGACCTAGGCTGCCAAGTCACACGCTATCCCCTCCGTTGTTTTCTTTAGGTCAGTTAGGGCTTGATTCATTGCAGGAGAAGACTATACAAGGGTTTGAAGACTATGCCAAAGGCAAGGATCATCAGAGGCCACCCTGGTGGCTGACTGCTACACAGTGCCTTTAAAAATAATATGTCTGAGGAGCATACCGATTAACACGACTTTGCATTGAATTGTCCTTACCATAAAATATAAAATATATGATATTTTATACATATATAATATAAAATATAAAATATATAAAATATTCTGCTCCTAATTGCTTGGTGTTCTTCTAAATTATTCCCTGAAAGATCTAGAAAATATTAAAGAATATAAATAACTAGATTATGAGTAGAGACTATCATTTTATCTTCAAAAATCTTACAACTCCTAACGACATTATCTTGACATAGTGGACATTAAATACATGTTCGTTGAATATATATATTAGTATCAATAAGGCCTCAAAATAGGCCTTCTTTTTTTAATTGATCCAATTATTTGGCACTCTGTAAGTCAAATATAAAAGATTAATTATCTAGTTGTGCTGACTTTGTATAGACACAGCATGCGTCTACTGAGAAAAAAGAAGAGTAGGAAAAAGCATGAGTAGTAAGATGTTTACAGAAATACCTCACTGTCAAAGATACAGCAATCACTCAATTTTTTTCTTTTTAAATATCCACTTGTCTTTTTGGCAAATACCTTTGAGTGACGTTCTCAAAGATAGTGTCTCAATGCCCAGATGTGAGCAAGTATGCAGAGGACTTGATGGAACATGCCAAGAACTACTGGCTTCAGCTGGCTTTGTTGGTAATTTTGAGTCTCCACACAATTTTGCTCTCATGATCTTTGACAACGACCTTCTGAAATGAGGTCATTGAAGGTAAAGCCAGCTTCTTACACTCGTTCTGGTTAAAGCGCAGGTTCAACTTCATTGAACACCAAATCATGGACTTCTACCCCCCACACCGTGACCTATAAAAAGCCTATGGGTGCCATGAAGAGGCTTGTGCAGATTGTGGGTTGTCTTCGCTCCTGCATTTCTTGTCTTTAGCTGAAGGTAGCATTTCCCCTCAACACCTAAGAGCATTTCAGTCTTTGAACCTCTCCAGTAAAAAGTAAAATACACTCACACTAATGAATCACAAAGTTTAATGTATGTTCCAAAAGTTCTCTTAAACTGTGCAAGTCTTTGTTTTCCAGTCCTGGGAAGTGTATTTCTAAATGCTGGTCCCAGAGAAGGTCTTCCTAAGCATTGTACATACCCCAGGAGGCATAAGGAAAAGAGCAAGGATTTGACTGCACGAAATGTGAAAAGCTGCCTTAAACACATTCTGGAGCCACAGACAAATCAGACGAGGAGCTAATGCCCATCTTGTGTAAAGAGGGGACTCCAGGGGACCTGCTTGGGGAGGATGTCCATGATCAGTTGTTAGATGGGGCAAGGAAAGTTCTAAGGTGGTTGCATGAATGTGCATAGAAAAATTGCAGTCAATATACAGTGGCTATCTCTAAAAAGTAGGACTGGGCGAAGAGTAGACACTATCATTTTTTACTTTATAAACCTCTACATTGTTCGGATTTTTTTTTTTTTTACAACAAGTACATATTACTTTTGTAATTCAAACAGTTATAATATGCTAATGATAGCTAAGTTTGATAGAGCGCTCTAGACTGTCCTAAGGGCATTAATGACACAAATGTGTTCATGTAATCTTCAGAACAAAGCTGTGAGTGAGGTACTATTTTTATGTCTGTTTCACAGATGAGCAAACAGAGACACAGGGGCACCTGGGTGACTCAGTCATTAAGCGTCTGCCTTCTGCCCAGGTCATTATCCCAGGGTCCTGGGATCGAGCCCTGCATCGGGCTCCCTGCTCGGTGGGAAGCCTGCTTCTCCCTCTCCCACACCCCCTGCTCGTGTTCCCTCTCTCGCTGTCTCTCTCTGTCAAATAAATAAATAAAATCTTAAAAAAAAAAAAAAGGAAACAGAGACACAGAGAATGCAAGTAACCTGTGACAGAGCTCGTAAATGGCTGGCTAAGACTAAGTATTATTAAAATATATAAACTGCAAAGAATATGATTATCCTTAAAGGAATCAGTGGTACTATTCCTAGCTTCCGAACACAATTTAAAAATAATTTATGATTTAAAAAAGGATTTAAATTTTAATTTAAAAAAATGACCCAGAGCACACTGAACTCATAAGTTATTTTCTTTAAAAACATTATTAAAATAGAGCAGACACGACCTTCTGCCAGATATCTGTGACCTAAACCCTTTGTGTGCTTTAGAAATATCCCTGTTGTGTGCTATAAAAACCCCATGTCAGTGTGCCTTGTTGCTAAACCGGCTCGTTTAAAGGCCAAGAGAGGGAAACATCACTAGCAAACGAGCAGAGACAAGGAGAAATGTGTAATTACAAAGCTCAGATGCTCCAAAATGATTGATGTAGAAAATGAAAATAGGAAGACATCCCCCTTCCTTGGGCTTATTATCTTAAATTGGCTACATCCTTTGTTGTGGATAGCCAGACAGACTCGTGAGAAAGGCAGAGTGCTCACATCATGTCTGGGGACACTCCAAGAGTCAGCAGTTTCAGCTCCTGGGGTTCCTCATGTTCCTTTTCTATAAAGAGGAGGTAATAAAATCCACCTCCTCTCCGTACCTGAAGGCAGCGTGTGAAAACATGCTTCCCCTTTGCTATCAAAGTGATGAGAAAAGCACTGACTTACTGTTTTCTACTGATAATATCAAGTTCTAAATATCCATTATCAGTAGGTCCTTGGAGTGAACCGAAATCCACTCACCTTCGAGAAAGACAATGAGCCAGATGTTTCTGAAGTTCCAAAGGGCAGAGCCAACCTCTCAAGATGGCAAAGTAGGAGAGGCTACCTAGTCAATCATTTGAAGAGCACAGGTTAGAACATCCTGTCCCAAAACATCTTTGGTCACACTAGGTACTTGAAGTTCCACCATTAGAAATTCATTCCTTTGAATGGTTAGCGTCCTCCTGCAGAATGAAAATATCTTCACATCAGCTTTCCACTGTCCAAGTTCAAAGTTGGGTCACTGGATGTAATGCTTAGAAGGTCCATCAGTACTCACGTCAGGAGGTGGGAGGGTCCTGCCCAGGAGAGAGACACAAAAAGATGTTAAAATAAACTGCAAGGAATTTGATTATTCTAAAAGGAATCAAAGTTACCGTTCCCAGCTTTGAACCAGCCCTAGGACTCCAAGAGCTCTAGTCTTTCCCAGGTCAGTATGTCCCACATAAATAAGGTCAGTCTGGTCATGTACTTTCCAACCACACAAATACCTCAAACTTTGGCTGGGTTTCCTGCAAAGTCACCTCCCTCCCTACCTGGGAACAGCAGTTTTCCAGCAAATAGCCAAACTTGGTGACTCACTGGCATTATCTCTCTCCTGCTTTGAGGCCCCATAGACACACAGAGCTGGGTTCTGGCAGTGCCTAGATGCAAACGTATCTTTCCAAGTTGGACCCCTGAACCCCAGAAGATTGGCTTTTTTTATTTTTGTTTTTGCTTTTAAGTGATACCGTCATCATAGATTTTCTAATTCTTTCCCTGGAGAATGAGTCCATATTCTGCTCTGATTAAGGCTCTCAAGGTCCTAAACAGGAATACCTTGTCCCCTCTGCAAAAGGAACTACTCCATTCACATTCTTTCTCTTAGCACAGAATCTACCATCCCCTGAGCACCAGCAACACAAAACTAAGGGTCATTCCTACCAGCCCTGACTGTGAAGAGGTTTTCAGAACAGAAAACTATTATTGTATATTTAATCTGAAGACTGAATGGAACTGGGGGGAGGGGGGAAGCAGCAGGCAAGGAAGAAGGAACTAGCAAATTGCAAATGTTGACAAGTCTGCTGCCTCTACAATCTGTCAAGAGACAGACACACCCCCTGTACCAACCCCTTCAGAGAACCATCTCAAAGATTAACACCATTAGGAAGCGTTTGGACTTTGAGCTCTGAGCAAGGGCTTATTCACTCAACCGCGGAACAAAATGCCATGAGAACAAGCTCTGAATGAAGGTGATAAGATAAACTTAACCGCTAGCCCTCTCCTGGCAGCTGTCCGTAATGTTTCTCTCCGAACCTTTGGAAATTCTCTGCCTCTCTGCATGTCTGACATTGCTCACCTGTGTTACTTGACAAACTGAATGAGTTGGTTCATAATATTTTTCATATAAATTCAATTGCTTCTTGCTGACCATGCCTTCATTTCCTCCCTCCTCCTGGATCTGGAGGAAAAAAGTTCCCAGGATGATAAAGTCGAATTAGGAGGAACTCTTTTCCCCCAGAAGACAATAAAGAGTCAAATAACTCCGCTCTCAAGGACTGCCAGGGAAAAGTCCCTCATGGGGCACAAGGGCTCCTTTGTAAGTTCACCCTCACCAACTGCACTCACTCAGCAGGCTCTGGTCTTTCTGGGTATTTCTCTGGTCAGTGCAGGTTCCTTCCCTCCACCATGATTATTTTCAATTTCTTTCCTTTCCCTCCGGGCTGCTCACTTGCTTCCTAATGCTATTAAACATCCGGATGGGGTTTAATCCATCCAGACCTTCTTTCTGTCCATTTGACACAGAAGTTGCTGATGGTCCCTTTTTGTCCTCTGTCCTGGCCTGTTCGCTCGACACTCAAACTATTGATCTTCTCAGCTCCTTCCCTTCCCTCCTCATCCCTCCCCCTCCCTTCTCTAACCAATTGCTCCCTCTCCACTGGTTCTTTGTATCTGTATTGATATCTATATGGCCATTCCTTTACCTGTAACACACATAATATATATAATGCATGCTGCGAAAGTTTCCTCCGAGGTTGTCATTTGTCTTTTAACTTTGTTTCTGATGTGGTTTTTTTGTTTTGTTTTGTTTTGTTTTTTGCTTCCTTATTGTGTTTTTTTGGCATGCAAAGGTTTCTAAATGATAATATTTATCAATTTTTTCTTTTATTGCATCTGGATTTTGCGTTAAAAATACTTTTCCCTTACTAACTACATAAATACAGACATACAGACATACAGACATACAAAGGGGCATCTGGCTGGCTCAGTCAGAAGAACATGGAATTCTTGATCTCGGGGTTGTGAGTTCATGCCCCACATTGGGTATAGAGATTACCAAAAAAAAACCACCAAAAACAAAACCTTGCCCCACCCTTAAGATATCAAGGAATTCATGCATGTTTTCTTCTAGAATTGTATGGTTTCGTTTTTACATTTATATCCAATCCATCTGGAATTTACTCTTGTATATGATGTGAGGTATGGATCCAATTTTATAATTACCAAATGGCTGTTTAGGCATCCCAACACCACTTAGTGAAAAAGTCTTAGCTCTATTGATTTGTGAGGTCACCTTATTATGGTCCAAATTTCTGTATTTAAGTCAACTTACGGATTTTCTATTTGCTCTTTCTATTTATGAATCTACCAAAAAGAGAAAAAAAAAATCCCTCACTCCTACATCCTTCTCTAGCTTTTGCCCTCGTTCTCTCCTCCCCTTCACAACTTTTCAAAAAGGTTATCTATACTCTGCCTCCATTTCCTTACCTCCATTCACTCCTTAATTCCTTCTAGTCTGGTTTTTTCTTTTTTTTAAGATTTTATTTATTTATTTGTCAGAGAGATGGGGAGAGAGAGCACACAAGCAGGGAGTGGCAGGCAGAGGGAGAAGCAGATTCTCCGCTGAGCAGGGAGACTGATGCGGGGCTCGATCCCAAGATCCCGGGACCATGACCTGAGCCGAAGGCAGACACTTAACTGACTGAGCCACTCAGGCGCCCCTCCAATCTGGTTTTTACCCTTGTCATTCCATCAAAACATTTTGAGCTTGAGTCATCACCATGGCACTGGATTCCACTGGCAGATTTTGGACCTCAGCAGCTTTTGACATTGTTGAACACTCCTCGAAATGCTGTCCTGATCGGCCTGCAAGTCTCCACCATCTCCTGCTTTTCCTCCTTCTTCCTTAGCCAGTCTGGCCCCACTTCCTGTGTGGGTTCCTGCAGTTCTACCTGGCCACCCAGCCCTGGTGGTTCTCCTGCTCACTCCCCCCGCCCTCCCCCACACACCACCAGGCGGTCTCATCCCTGCCTCCCAGCCTGCAGTTTCAGTTCGAACCAAGCCAAGGTAACTCACCCCTCTCTCCCACCCAGTTCCTGCTTCTAAGTGATTCTAGATGACATTTACACTTGGGTATTTCAAAGGCATCATAAAATCCGCATGTTCAAAACCGGACTCAAGAAAGACCCATTTCATGTTACCCTCTTCCCCAAATCTGGTTTGTCTTCTTCCCATCTCACTGAATAAGATCATCATCCACGGTGACAAAACCCAAAAACCCAACTGTCCTCCTTGCCATCTCTTCCCTACATCCCGGACCCAAACCATTGCTAAGTCCTCCAGAAGACTCCTCCTATCAGTCTATTTTTCCCCACAACACACCCTCATCCACGCTATTCTCAACTCACAGCTGCATTCCCGCTGTGGCCACCAAACTGGTCTCCCTGCTTCCTACTCTTTCCTCACCCCTACGTTTCACTCTTCCCTTGGCAGCCAGAAAGAACTGTTTGAAATCAAATCACTTCACTTGCTTCCTGTTGCTCTTCTAATAAGCCAAAGTTGTAATGCGGTCTACAGGAGCCTCTGTGGTCTGGCGCCTGCTTACGTCTCCCATCTCCTCCTTCCCTTTGCTAGGCTCCATCTCCACCTCGCCTCTTCAGCCCAGCCCCTGCCATAGTCTTCCTAACAAGGACCAATGCTGCCATTATTTCCTCTCTGGGTACCATGTATCTCCCCTTGGAAATGTTTTCATCACAGTTAGCGTTTGATGTTTACATGGGAGGTGTATTTTTAATATCTATGAGGACAAGACCCTATCAGCCATTTGTTTCATTATTACCCCAACGTCTACCTCTCATCCTGACAATGGTAAACAAATGAATAAACTTAAATCAGCTCCTACTTCTTTCACAGTCCTTGTTTTCTTTTTTGAAACTTTTAGATAAGTAAGATTTTGTTTTTCAAGATGTTTTTATGAAACATGGGATGATGGCTTAGGGTGGAGTCTGATATTATGACCAGAATACTGAGGATCAGGAAACTCTAGTTCTAATGCCAGTCTTATAAACTGCAGTGGCAAATTCAGGAAAAGAGTTTAAATATTTCATACTTCCCCAAAACATGCTAAATATGGTTGCCTCACTTCTATTTTCATTATGTTAGTTGCTCTCATATTCTTCTCTTCCCCTAGATTGTCAAATTCTTGATGGGATACCCTATGTCTTACTGATTTTTGTTTCTCCATGGTGTCCATCACTTCAGAAAGTGATCACAGTTGAATAAATGAATTAATAAATGTGTAACATATGATGGCATGATTTTTTCTCTTTTTTATTACCTTTTTTTTTTTTGGCTGTGTAGGCAAATAGAGAGAGAAGAGGGAGAGAGCTTGATGAAAACACACAGCAAGGGAGGCCTGAACCTTTTTTATTATCTTATATTATTTAAATTCAGTTAATTAACAAATAGTGTATCATTAGTTTCAGATGTAGAGTTCAGTTATTCATCAGTTGCATGTTACACCCAGAGCTCATTACATCACGTGCCCTCCTTAATTGATGGCATGATTTTTAATAGCACAGTGAAAATAATGCAATACTAAAAAATAGTTGAGGAACAATTGAGGGTATTTCCACTTAATCAGAAGTAAAATATAAGCTGAAATGCCCCAAATATGATAAGCCTTTGGCCAGAGTTTTGAATACGCAGGGCTGATGTCAGGTCAAACCATGAGGTAGGTGTTTAGGAAGACTTTAGAGGAAGCTTAAACCGGGAGTTGAGGAATACATAGGCATCTGGAATTGACAGACTATCAGTGTAGATGAGGGTCTCCAAGAGAGCAGTGAATATGGACGTTTAGAATTAGCTTCACTTATATAAAACAGAAAATTAATTTAAACATAGTAGAATATTTTTCTTCATGTAAATGATATTCAACGGTAGCTGGTCCAGCACTGATATATGGGCTCCATGATATTTTGGGACCAAGTTCCCTTCTACCTTGTCGCTTTGTCATTTAAATATGTGGCTTCTCCCTCATAATCCAAAATAGTTGCTCAGGTTCAAGCGACTGTTCTGCATTCCAGCTGGGGAGAAACAGGAAGAGAGAAAGATGGCCATGCCCAGTACTTTAAAGACCCTTACTGACACTCTTATCCCATTGGCCAGTATTTAGTCACATGGCCACATCTAACTGCAAGGGAAGCTTGGAAATACAATCTTTTTTTTTTTTTTTTTAAGATTTTACTTTTAAATAATCTCCACACCCAATGTGGGTCAAACTCACAGTCCCAAGATCATGAGTTGCACTCCTGACTGAGCCAGCCAGGTGGCCCAGAAATGTAATCTTTGATCAAGAAAGCCACGTGCCCAGTAAAACTTAATAATCAGAAGAACTAAAAGAAGAGTTTTGTTGCAGGGGACAAAGTTAGGAGGAAATCCATGGATTGAGCCAGTATTCACATTTCTAGTTCCTACACACAGACGGCCAAGTGCTCCTCAGTTTGCACGGGGAGTGGCCAGATGAGTGATCATCAAGCCTCAGGTGGACCTCAGCATCCCAGTGAATCCTGCCCTGGTGCCTGGTCAGCTCCCTCCTCCATACCCACAGAGGCTGCTCCAAAGCTTCTCCACTCTTCTACAGCCACCGTCTTCCTGGCTCTTGGATCTCTGACCATCCAGAGGAAATGCATGCTAACAAGCATGGGTAACTCATTTTCCCATCCCCAAACCTACAACCTTATCTCTCTCATTCACCCCCACAATGCCTACCTTCCCTCTAGTTTTGTGTTTGTTTTCTTTCATTCTTTGTTTTGTGGCACCTTTCTCCTGATTAAGATAAATCTTGCCTCTCAGGAAACAAGCCCCAGTGGATATTATGGCTTTTCTTAATATCTTCCCTGTCCCAGCCTTTTCTAAACATTTTCAAGCCTCCCCTATCTTGAAAGACAAAAGGAAGGTTCAGGCCTCCCTTGCCTGTGTGTTTTCATCAAGCTATCTCCCTTTTCTCTATTTGCCTACACAGCCCAAACTCCCAGGAAAAACAGTCTACTTCCCACCTGCCACTTACTCTTCAACCCATTCTAATCCTCTTGCAAACTGACCCCTGGCCCCTACAGTCTCCTGAAACTGCTCTGGTCAAGATCTCTGATGACCTACTCATTGCCAAATCCAATGTTCTCTATTCAGTTTTCATCTTTCCCAACACTTCCTTGGCACATGGCACTGTTGACACTTTTCTTCTTCTGGAAATTCCTCTTATGGCCTCTATGAGTTCTATGCCCATTTCTTTTCCATTTTACTCTCCACCTCTCGCTGGTGCTCCTGAGATTGCCCCAAGGCGACCTCATCCCTTTTTACCACTTTGAATACGTGCTCCCGATGGGCTTGATAACTCCCACATCTCTATTTCCAGCTTCAGATCAAAAAGTTCAGGTAGCTCCTGGGACGTTTCCCCCAGAATATTGATTTGCTTATATTTCCGTGAGGAGCATTTTGGGCCGGACTCAGCTGGGCAGTTCTACTGATCTCACCAGAGTTCACTCATGCAGCTGCGATCATCTGGTAATTCATCTGAGCCTCAGTGGTCTAAAATGAGCTCACTCACTCATCTGGTGGTTGGTGCTGGTTCCTGGCTGGAGCACTTCAGTTCTCCTGTATAGAGTTCAGCAGGCTTATGCAACCACATAGTTGTCTCAGTGTTCCAATTCTGGCTGAAAGAGAGCAAGCCTCCCTGTGCAAGTGCTTTTTAGGGCTCAGCTCGTGTTACCTTCACTAATGCCCTGTTTGCCAAAGCCAGTCACACAGCCAAGCCCTAGTCCAAAGAGCAGGGAAATAAATTCTACTTCTTGATGATAGAAGCAGCATCTCATAGCAAAGGGTTATATATACAACAGTGGATGAAATTATTGCAGTAGACAATCTACCATAATGTTCTTCCCATTTCAAACTTGTTTTTTCCCATGGCTTTCCTATCCTAGGGAATAGTGCCAGTGTTCCCGTATTCACTCAAGCTGGAGTAAATCTAGTTTACTCCTTCCTTCCTTGCAGATGCTGTAGATTGGAGGGCTTAACACCAATTCCCAACCTCTTTCTCTACCATGGAGATACCAATGATAAACACTTTGTCACACTACTTTGTAGCAATAGGTGGTCATGTGATGCAGTTCTGGCCTATACGTAGAAGTCTGTGAGTGATTTTACAAAAACTTTTGCTTTTTTTATTGAAAGAAACAGACCCCATGGCGCCTCAGTGGTTCAGTGGGTTAAACATCCAACTTTTGATCTCAGCTCAGGTCTTGATCTCAGGGTTGTGAGTTCAAGCCCCATGTTAGGCTCTATGTTGGGCATGGAGCCTACTTTTAAAAATAATAAGTAGGGATGCCTGTCTGGCTTAGTCGGTTAGGCGTCTGCCTTCGGCTCAGGTCATGATCCCAGGGTCCTGGGATCAAGTCCCAAATCGGGCTCTCTGCTCTGCTTCTCCTTCTGCCTGCAGCTTCCCCTGCTTGTACTCTCTCTCTCTCTCTCTCACAAATAAAGTCTTAAAAAATAAATAATAAATAAATAAACAAGTAAGAAAGGAACAGACCCCGTCTTTCTTATTTGCTCCTTCTGTCCCTGAACACAAACAAGACATCTGGAGCTGCAGCAGCTACCGTGTGACCATGAGGTGACAAGTATTAAGAAGAGGCCAAGAGAATCAGAGACACCAGCCTTGCTATTATTGAATCATGAAACAAAAGCAGCAGTTGCCTCCATCTAAGACTTCTTGCTATGGGGAAAAATAAAGTCCTCTTTGTTCAAGCCTCTCTAAATTGGGATTTGTTTTAAAAGATTTTATTTATTTGTTTGTTTGTTTGACAGAAACAGAAAGCAAAAGAGCACAAGCTGCAGGGATCAGGAGAAGCAGGCTCCCTGCTGAGCAGGGAGCCCGATGCAGGGCTCGATCCCAGGACCCTGGGATCATGACCTGAGCTGAAGGCTGATGTTTAACCGACTGAGCCACCCAGGCACCCCTGGGATTTTTTTGTTACTTCCAATCAAAAGGATCCGTGGCACACCTTCATCCACTAATCCAGTCAGTCATCACATCCTGTATACTCTTCCTTCTGAGGTTTTCCCACATGTACCTCCTTTATTCTATCTCTGCTGCCTCTGTCTTAGTTCACACACCTGTAGAGCTACCTCAACAACCTTCCATCTGGTTTCCCTCTGGTCATTTCTCCAACCTAATCCTGCTTATTGCCACAACTTGACTCACTGAGAGTCAAGAGATTTCCAATTTCCCATCATGTAGTCTTAATTACTTAGAATGGTCCCCAGTGATTTTCTCGATCAAGCCCCTACACATGTCTCCATGATTCAGCAGGTCTAGGGTGGGACCCGGGAATTTGTATTCCTAACAAGCTCTCCTATGATGATGCTACCAATAGTGGATAAACCACTTTTTGAGTAGCATTGGTACAGAGTTCTTTTCCTTCAGAGTATTTGCCTTGACATGTAATGAGAGATTCCTTCATTCCTTAATTCATTCAGTGGTTCTCAAACATTAGTGTGCATCAGAGTCCCCTGGAGGACTTGTTAAAACACAGAACACTGGCTTCTCCCACCAGAGTTTCTGATTCATCAGGATTAGGGTAGGGCTTAAGAATTTGCATCCCCATTGAGTTCCCAGATGCCACTAATTCTGTCTGTCAGGGACCATACTCTGAGAATCACTGTCTTGGTACAGGGTTTATCAATCAGGGCTCTATTGACATCTTGGGCCACATAATTCTTTACTGTGGAGAAGTTGTTCTGTGCATTATAGGATGTTTGGCAGCATCCCTGGCCTCTACTCAATAGATGCCTAGAGCTACTCCTCCAGTGGTGATAAAAAATGTCTCCAGAAATTCTCAGCTGGCCCCTAGTTGAGAACCACCACCTTGGAGGGATGATTTGATCCCCATCCATCTTTTCCCTTAATCTCTATGTTTCATAAAAACAAGAGTCTGCTTTTTGTATCCCCAATGCCTAGCATAGCCACTCGATAGATATTTGCTCAACAAATGAATCTAATTCCAACAGAGTTTAGGGTCTTTTAATGCTGCCTTCTCCAATCCCTTTCTGGTATCTCTCTCTCTGATCACCAAAAAGCATTAAAAAAAAAAAATCTTTCTGCTGTCCCCCTACCCTGAACAGCCAGGTAATGACAATGTTTCCAGTCTTTTTTCTGTACTTTTATAGTACATCTGTGCATTAGCAGTGAGACATTCTGGAAGCAATATCTTAACCCAAAGAACAACTCAATAGTGAGAATTTATTAATTTCGGCAGGCTGGTAGAAAGAGGATACTTTTGGTCAGGGCACTGCTGCTCCCCAGCAATAGCATCATATGGGCAACTGCCTATGAGATGCACACATTTGAGTGAGCCCCAGGAGGCTGAGGATTCAGAACCCTGGCAGGCAGCAAGTAGGAGCTGGGGAGCTTGCAAATCTGGTGTCACAGTCTGTTCTTGCTCCAGCATATTTGACTTTCTCTGATTTCCTCCTACTGCCACCTATCTCTAAATCTGGGTGGCTTGGTGAGCTCGCACTGGTCCAGTTAGGTAATTAGGGAATGAATTGCTCCATTCTGGGTTGTCTTGGACCACAAACACTTTGCTGTATGTGCCAACCAGGTCTTTAGGCCAGCTTTTGTGAATGCTGGAGGGTAGTTGAAGACTTGTTCATTCACCTGTGGGGAGGTTAACAATCGTTGTGCTCTCAAGCCTTCCAGAAGGAAATTCTCACAGGGAATGTAGTGGAGCAGAACTTTCTGACTCACTGAGAGTGTGAGTGTAATTTTAAGATGATTTGCTGGGTTAATTGGTTCTCTGATGATACATTATAGAAGTTACTTTGAGCTACTTTGAGAGGCAATGGAGAATTTATGCCTACATTGCACCAATATTGGCATACTTCGTGGAGCAGGAGCTGGGTGTAGGAGGACATCAGGAAAGGAGGGAACCTGGAACAAGGAGGGAACCTGGAACCAAATCTTCTCTGATTCTCTGAGCCATTCTCCTCTTCTCTCTCTCTCTCTCTCTTTCTGTCTACCCTGCCTCCTTGCACCCCCCCTGCCCTGTCCTGCAGACTGGCTTTTCTGTGCTTCTCTTACTCTTTGGTACCCTTGCAAAGCTCCTGAGTTTACATATGAGAGCCCCAGCCTCCTGCAGACACCGACCAATATCTTCTCTGTTTTAGTACAAGATTCCAGGGAAAGAGAATCTGATGGGTGCAGCTTGGGTCCAGCCAGCTGTGGGAAGTATAAGCAAGATTGCAGGGGTCCATCCTGAAGAAGGGACTAATCCCCAGATATCATGCTGTCTTAGATCAGATCCCCCAGAAGCAGACCCTGAATCAAGAATTTGAGTACTAGTTTATTTAGGAGGATGTTGGAAAAAGATATACTCCCACCTTCGCCTTCTTAATCCTTTTGGCCACCTGCTGGAAATCTCTGCCAAAGTCTCAAGCCAGAAGGCAAAGAAGCCCAGGGAGCCTATTGAATTGGCCCATATTAGGCCAGCCTTCTGGGGCACAAAGCAGGGTAGAGAAGGGAACCAAGTAAATCTGGAGGGGCAAATGGAGACATGATTTGGACAATTCTCCAGAGAATCGTTTTATTTATATACCCCACCACAAATATGAAGAAATAAATGATTCCATTCTTTAATCATAGGTAATTGTAGCATTTAGCCATGTCTAATTTCATAGTATTACTTGTCAGATTTGGATATCTGTTGACACTTGACATTTATCACTGTTTCATACAACCTAGAGCCAGGAGTGTCAATAATTTTCTGGACAAATTTTAAGCATATTTTCATTTACATAAATAGGATCCAGTCCTGTTGTAACAAACTTAACCAGTGCAAGTATCAAATACAATATGTTTATGTTATGCTCCATGTGAGTAGTTATATCCTAAGCAAGATGAAAGTTAGTTGTTTTTAGAATGGTGATATCAGATTTTGCTCTTCTCTGTATCATCATGTGTAGCTTCCGGAAGTTACTGTAAAAGGCTTCATTTAAACTTCTTTCATACTGATTCAAAGTCAATCCATACAGATTTATAGAAACATTTCTATCCCAAGCAGCTTTCACCAAAAGCCTCATGTCGTTTCTGAAACAAACCACTAGAAAAATAAGTGGTTTGTATTAGTTTCCTCCTACTGCTATAAGAAATTACCAAAAACTTGGTAGTTTAAAACAAACATATTTATTATCTTAAAGTTTTGGATGTCAGAAGTCCAACATGGATCAACAGAATTGGATTCTTTCTGGAGGCTCTAGGGAAGAATACATTTCCTTGCCTTTTTTAGCTTCAAGAGGCTGCCTGCATTCCTTGGTTTGTGACCCCTTCCTACAACTTCAAAGCAGGCAGTTTAGCATCTTTGACTTTCTTTGTCTCTCTCTCTCTCTCTCTCTGACCTCTTCATCCATCATCACATCTCAGATTCTGAACCTCCTGCTTCACTCTTATAAAGGACCCTTGTGATTACATCAGTCCACCCAGATAATCCAGGATAATCTCTCCATCTCTAGATCTTTCACTTAATCACCTCTGCAAAGTCCCTTTTGCCATCTGAGGTAACATACTCAGAGGTCTCAGGGATAAGGACATAGATATCTTTGGGGGGCCATAATTCTGCCTACTACCGCTAACAGGGTCATTCCCTTGGTACCACAATTTATAAATACCCCAACCTAATTAAGAAGGATGACCTCTATCACTCTACACATTTTTAGGTGATGGCAAGAACCTCCTAGTGCTCAAGGGAGAATCTCAAGTCTACCAGCAGAAATGTATAATATGGAACTGCAATGGAGTGGAAGAGTACTCTCTCCCAGCAATTCACCGAAATATGTGCCTTTTTGGAGTTGAGACTGAACTTGGGGTAAAGTTTGGGTGCCAGAGAAAGCAAGAGAAGAAAAAGATGGAGAATTGTGGCAGAGAAACCTCTTTGGGCTAGCTGCAAAGAGTTTGCTTTGAGTCTTCTAAACACAACATTTGGTTCTGGGAGGGAAGAAAGGATGTTAGGCATAAGCACTGCAATAAACCCAAGGATTCATTTGTTAGTTTGGAGCTGATTCTCCAGAGAGATTTCTTGCTTCACTGATACTTGACTTTACCAAGTTTGGTTTTTTCCCAGCTTCTCCCAGAGGCTGCTGTTGATCTGATCAAGCATCTTCTCCCACTCATTCTAACCCTCCTTGTTTAGTTTTAGTATATTCTCAGGTCTCAAGGAGGCCTCATTATTATCAAAGTATGTATACTTTCCAATTATTCCCACTTTCTCTATCTTGGTCTGTGTTATTTTTTCCCCCTTACCAGTCTACAGAGAAAAAGATACTAATTAACTTTGTTCAAACTAAGCAAATGGATTCAAGGGCTAGAAATACTTTTATCCGCCACACTACCATATAAGAAAAATTAAAATATATTTTACGCCCAGTGTGGCACCTTGTATTTTCCAAAGATGGCCACAGTATCTCCCTTCCTTCTCTTCTCAACTGACACTCAGTGGAACCGACATGGAAAGACATAGCCTGTATTCCCTCCCCTTACGTCTGGGTGGGTTTATGACTATGGTGGAATTGAAACTATGTGTAACTTCCAAGGCTTGATCATAAAAGATAGCACAGCTTCACTCACGTTGTCTTGGGATGCTCACTCTTAGAACCCAGCTCAAGGAGGCACTTGGGTGGCTCAGTCGGGTTAAGTGCCTGCTTTCAGCTCAGGTCATGATCCCAGAGTCCCGGTATTGAGCCCCACATCAGGCTCCCTGCTCGGCAGGGAGTCTGCTTCCCCCTCTGCCCTTCCCCTCACTTGTGCTCTCTCTCTCACTCTCATTCTCTCTCAAATAAATAAATAAAATCTTTTAAAAAAAGAACCCAGCTCAAGCAGAGACATGGAGAGGCCAAGTGTTGGCATTCCAGCCAACAGCCCAGCTGAATTCTCAGCTAACAGCCAGCAAGAACTGCCAGACGGGTGAGCGAGCAGACCCTCAGATGATGTCAGCCTCAAGCTCTCAAGTCACTCCCTGCTGTTTGAGTTTTCCCAAATGAGGTCCCACATGTCAAGGAGCAGAGACAAGATATCTTCACTGTGCCCTTTTGACCCATGGGATCCATAATCATAATAAAATAGTGGTTGTTTTACGCTAAGCTTGGCATGGCCTATGTCACAGTGAGAGTAACTAGAATATTTGGGTTGATATAAACATTGAAGGACACAGGCATTCTTGCCAGCAAACACTATAAACTTGACAAGATGCTTGAATCTTACCATTTTTCCTCAACTTGTTTCTTAAGAATAACAAATGTGTCAACCCCATTAATCTAATCCAGAGCTGGCCTTTCCTTCTTCCTCTGATGCAATTCATCTTTTCCAAACTATTTGTGTGGTCAAAGCTCAGTGCTCTAGAGATTTCATGAAACCTCACAGAAGCCAGAAACAAATCCCACTGAAAAGAATAGACTGCATCTTTTCCTTAAAATTCATTTTTATAAAATATGGTCAATGGGGCAACAAAGCAAAAAGGAAACCCCTTTTTTGAGGGGTGGGGGTAGCACAAGATTAAGGGGAGAGGGGCAGAACCAGGTGACAAGGGTTGAGTGTGAAGTTGCAAACGATGATACCCAATCAAGAAAAAAAAAATCCACCTGGGTGGCTCAGTCGGTTCAGCATCCTTGGATCGAGCCCCACATCCGGCTCTTGGCTCAACGAGGAGTCTGCTTCTCCCTTTCCCCCTTCCCCCACTCATGCTTGCTCTCTTCTCTCCCTCTCTGAAGTAAATTTAAAAAAAGAGAAAGAAAGAAGAAAGAAAGAAAGAAAGAAAGAAAGAAAGAAAGAAAGAAAGAAAGAAAAGAAAAAAACCACAATTTTTCAGTTCTTTGTGGTTTCCCCATTCTTAGAATATTAACGATCCTTCATCCACATGCAGAAGAATGAAACTGTTCTTTTCCTTACACCACACACAAAAATAGACTCAAAATGGTTGAAAGACCTAAATGTGAGGCAGGAGTCCATCCAAATCCTAAAGGAGAACACAGGCAGCAAACTCTTCGACCTCAGCCGCAGCAACTTCTTCCTAGAAACATCACCAAAGGCAAGGGAAGCAAGGGCAAAAATGAACTATTGGGACCTCAAGATAAAAAGCTTTTGCACAGCAAAAGAAACAGTCCACAAAACCAAAAGACAACCGACAGAATGGGAGAAGGTATTTGCAAATGACATATCAGATAAAGGGCTAGTATCCAAAATCTATAAAGAACTTATCAAACTCAACACCCAGAGAACAAATAATCCAATCAAGAAATGGGCAGAAGACATGAACAGACATTTTTCCAAAGAAGACATCCAAATGGCCAACAGACACATGAAAAAGTGCTCAACATCGCTCGGCATCAGGGAAATCCAAATCAAAACTTCCATGAGATACCACCTCACACCAGTCAGAATGGCTACAATTAACAAGTCAGGAAACAACAGATGTTGGCGGGGATGCGGAGAAAGGGGAACCCTCCTACACTGTTGGTGGGAATGCAAGCTGGTGCAGCCACTCTGGAAAACAGTATGGAGGTTCCCCCAAAAGTTGAAAATAGAGCTACCATATGATCCAGCAATTGCTCTACTGGGTATTTACCCCAAAAATACAAATGTAGGGATCCGAAGGGGTATGTGTACCCCGATGTTTATAGCAGCAATGTCCACAATAGCCAAACTGTGGAAAGAGCCAAGATGTCCATCGACAGATGAATGGCTAAAGAAGATGTGATATATATATATTTATATATGATGGATATATATATAAGATGGATATATATATGATATATATATAAGATGGATATATATATGATATATATATAAGAAGATGTGATGTATATATATATAAGATGTGATATATATATTTTATATATATATATATAATGGAATATTATGCAGCCATCAAAAGGAATGAGATCTTGCCATTTGCAATGACATGGATGGAACTGGAGGGTATTATGCTGAGTGAAATAAGTCAATCAGAGAAAGACAAGTTTCATATGATCTCACTGATATGGGGAATTCTTAATCTCAGGAAACAAACTGAGGGTTGCTGGAGTGGTGGGGGTGGGAGGGATGGGGTGGCTGGGTGATGGACATCAGGGAGGGTATGTGCTATGGTGAGCGCTGTGAATTGGGTAAGACTGATGAATCACAGACCTGTACCTCTGAAACAAATAATACATTATATGTTAAAAAAAAGAAGAAGAAGAAGAATGAAGGGGGGCAAATCGGAGGGGGAGACGAACCATGAGAGACTATGGACTCTGAGAAACAAACTGAGGGTTCTAGAGGGGAGGGGGGTGGGAGATGGGTTAGCCTGGTGATGGGTATTAAAGAGGGCTCATTCTGCATAGGACACTGGGTGTTATACGCAAACAATGAATCATGGAACACTACATCAAAAACTAATGATGTAATGTATGGTGATTAACATAACATAATAATAATAAAAGAGAGTATTAACGATCCTAGATCTATTCATATGGAGCCTTTCTCGGATCTATTTTGCTAGGTTAAATCCCCCTCAAATATCTGCCCACCCTTCAAAAATATCTGTCGACTCAGAGTTCAGAGAGTAATTGTTTCCTAGTGTTTTATGAGATCAGCTATAAGGAGGAAGCTATTCATTATTTCATTCAGCAAATATTTGTGTTGGCTCTGTGGACAGGAGGGATGATAAGATGAAATGATGGTTGAGATGGGCATTTGGGGTGGGGCATACACATGTTTTATTTTAATCAACCTAAAAATAAAACCCATGTTATTTAATTAAGTGCTCCAGCGCTGACAACAAAGAATTTGCTTATTCCTCTGTATAGTCATTTAAACTTATCTTGTGTTCTTTGAAATTCTTCTAAAGAATGGGAAGTAGAGAACTGGCTTATGTAATGCCTCTTGAATAATTACATCAGGTACTTATTCTTTTTAACATCAGCTATTCTTCTGAACGTCACTGCTTTTTTTGATGGATAGCTCAAGAACGCCAAGACTGGCTTGCATATGTGGATTGATGAATAGAGACAGTGATTTTCCTAAGAGTTTGTTAACACTTGACTTCACTTAAAAACACAACTTATGGAAAGAGGCGGCCAAGAAAGCATGGCTGATTGAAACCCTCTGACATTCTCTCAACCTCAGTATTGACACTGACCGACTCCTTCCCTGAGCTTTATACTGCAAATGCAATTTGCAAGTAGTCTCGGTACTATTTGACTGTCCTCCCCTCCCTGAGCTGCTGCTGCTGTTGTTTTTCAACAAGAAAAAAGGTTATGGCATTTTTGATGATGACCAGGGACACGAATAAGCATCCTCATAACACACTGACATCTCTAAGAATGTCTCAGATTGTGTCTCATTGGTTCTACTCCAAGCAGGGATCAGATCTTCAGAATTATCCACCCATTCAGCCCTTGTAACAATTATTAGGGGTAGATAATAGTATTATACCCCATTTTAAAGACAAGGAAACTGAGGCACACATAAGCTGAGTAACTTGCCCAAGGTCACAGTGAGTGGGAAAGTCAGGATTTGAATTCTGATTTCTGGCTCCAGAGTCCACACTCTTAGCCATCACACAATGATGCTACTGAGAGTTTGTATCCCTCTTTATTTAAAAAGAAAAAAAACAAAAACAAAAACAAGGGGGCCTTAGGTGGCTCAGTTGGTTAGGTGTCTGCTTCGGCTCAGGTCATGATCCCGGGGTCCTGGGATGGAGGCCCACGTCAGGCTCCCTGCTCAGCAGTAAGTCTGTTTCTCCCTCTTCCTCTGCCCCTCCGCCTGCTTGTGCTTGCTCTCTCAAATAAATAAATAAAATCTTTATATAGGGCGCCTGGGTGGCTCAGTTGGTTAAGCGACTGCCTTCGGCTCAGGTCATGATCCTGGAGTCCCGGGATCGAGTCCCACATCGGGCTTCCTGCTCAGTCGGGGGTCTGCTTCTCCCTCTGACCCTCTTCCCTCTCATGCTTTCTATCTCTCATTCTCTCTCTCTCTCAAATAAATAAATAAAATCTTTAAAAAAAATCTTTATATAAAACAAAACAAAACTGAGGGTTGCTGGAGTGGTGAGGGGTGGGAGGGATGGGGGTGCTGGGTGCTAGACATTGGGAAGGGTATGTGCTATGGTGAGCACTGTGGATTGTGTAAGACTGATGAATCACAGATCTGTACCTCTGAAACAAATAATACATTATGTGTTAAAAAAAGAAGAAGAAGAAGATAGTAGGAAGGGAAAAATGAAGGGGAGGAAATCGGAGGGGGAGACGAACCATGAGAGGCGATGGACTCTGAGAAACAAACTGAGGGTTCTAGAGGGGAGGGGGGTGGGGGGATGCGTTGGCCTGGTGATGGGTATTAAAGAGGGCACGTTCTGCGTGGAGCACTGGGTGTTATGCACAAACAGTGAATCATGGAACACTGCATCAAAAACTAATGATGATGATTAACATAACATAATAATATTAATAAAAACAAAACCAAAAAATCCCCTCCACAACAAAAATTCTAAGAGGCCAAATTGTTGATGCATTGGTTTTTGTTCTAGACCCACCTATGCACTAATTGATAGTCGGAAGCCAAAATTCTAATCTTTGGTAGTTAATTTTGACCCAAAGAGCATTAGGACATATTGTTTTGGAGAGTCCATTCTTGGAAAGGACATGTTTATGACTAGCAGACAGCAGGATCTGGTTTGCACAACATTTTCCAGTGACACAGTCTGTTTTCAGAAGCTGCCAAGGCTTCTGAAACAAAACCGGGGACAATGTTCATACCAGAAATATGCAGAGGGCAGGAAATGGCTAACTTCTCACGAACATCTGAGGCAAACTGGGAGGGCTTAATTGGTCACTTATATCATTCCATCATATCTCTATTCATAAGTTTACATGTCACCAACTTTGTGGTTGTGCGTCCATTGTGAAGGCCAAGTGGGCGGTTCAAGGTAATTATAGGGCAAGTTCAGTTGATGTATATTATCAACATTAATTGCCTCGTCTACAGGACTTCCACTGAAAACCTCCACCTTCACCTCATTCTCACCACCACCCTCCCTCTGCACACACACACACACACACACACACACACACACACACACAGATTCAGGGAAGAAAAGGCCTCAATATATTGCAATTTCTCCCATCAAGGGATAGAGGGTTTGGGGGGCCTTGGGGGCGCTGTCTGGCTCAGTAAGTAGAGCATGCAACTCTTGATCTCATGGTTACAAGTTTAAGCCTCATGTTGGGTGTAGAGATCGCTTAAAAATAAAATCTTTAAAAAGAGAGAGAGAGATGGAGGTTTTTGGGTGACTTGAATCTGGGCTTGGCTATGTAACATGCTTTGTCCTTTAAGATGTTTGCAAATGGGAGGCCAACAGAGGCTTGAAAAATACATCGTGTTGGGGCTTAACTTGTTGCTGGGGGCTCTTATGCCATCATGTGAACAAGCCCAGCTTAGCCTGTTAAATGATGAATGACATATGGCCAGTTCATCCTGTCACCCCAGCTGATCTCAAACCAAGTGCCCGACATTGTTCATACCACCCCCCCCCCAAAGCAAATAGCCTCACCAACCTCCAGACAATCGAGTGAGGCCATCCTAGATCATCCGGCCCTAGCTCAGCAGACCCAAGCAAACAAAATGCCAATTTGACCAGCAAAATTGTGAGCAACTAAAATGATTGCTGTTTGGAGGTGGTTTATAGTATAACAAAAGTTAACTGACACCCATCCTTACCTACCCACACGGCTATGTGTGAACCTGCTCTTTCTTACGTGGTTCTCCCTTCCTCCTTCCCTTTCCTCACTCAGCCACGGTTGATTAGCTCAGAAATGATGACTGACCCAAGTCTGGCCAATTGGATTTCCTCCCTGGGATTTTTCAAAGAGCACATATGAGAAAAGTAGTCTCTTTCCAATAGTAGCATTTATGAGATGTGAAACTGGGAATTTGTTCATAGCTGTGTTTCTTACTAGGAAGTCAATGCTAGTCCACAGTGGGTGGGAATAAAGCCAGCGTAAAGAAGAAGTAGAAATGAGGGATGGTAAGAAGATTCCTTGGTGGCTTTAAGTACTTAAACATCGTTCCTGATACTCCGGCATTTGGATGAGTTAACTTTTCCTTGAGTTTCATGAGCCAAAACTTTCCACCTTTTCCCTAAGCAGTTAGACTTGGGTTTCTATTACTAACTCCCAAAAGAATCCTAATTGATATACCCTATCCATTTGCATACACAACTGTTATTTATGCAATAAACAGATCAATGATTATTTCTACTATTTTAATAGGCTCTACGCCCAATGTGGGGCTTGAAACTCACAATCCCTAGATCAAGTGTTGCATGCTCTACCAACTGAGCCAACCAGATGCCCCTTGATGATTATTTCCGTCATATGTTCAGTAGCACCTTAAGGACTGTCCTCTACTACTATGTAACAAACCGTCCCCAAATTAGCAGCTGAAAACAACAGCGATTTTATCACCTCTCATGGATCTGTTGGTTAACTGTGATCAGCGGGGTGGTTCTTCTGTTGATTTCATTTGAGGAGTCTCACGTGGCTATAGTCAGATGGCTATAGTCACTTGAAGGCTAAAGGCTCTGTTGGTTAGAACATCCAAAATGGCTTCTACCTTACACAACAGGCATCTCAGACATCTCTACCTGGCCTTATCTCCACCCTGTCCACAGCTTGGCCACAGTTTCTCCCTTTCCAACAGGATAGCTGGACTACTTGCCTGGTGGCCCAGGGCTCCCTGAGCATGTTCTCAGAGATGAAATTTCCTTGTGACCAAGGCTTTGGAAGCTACACAGCATCACTTCCACTGTATTCTATTGGTCAAGCCAGGCAAAAGTCATTCCAGTTTCCAGGAGAGGAAATTAGATTCTGACTTCTTGGTGATAAGAGAGGTGAAGAGGGGTGACTCTTGATCAGTAGAGCATGCAACTCTTGGTGTCGGGGTTATAAGTTTGAGTCCCACATTGGGTGTAGTGATGGCTTAAAAATAAAATCTTAAAAAAGAGAAAAGAGTGGCAAAGAAATTGTAGCCATTTTAACCTACCACAACAACTTTTGGATTTTAACAGATGTTATTTAAATTTCAGCTTCAAGGTGTGTGGTATTCGAAGATTCAAGGGATAAGAAAAACTAAACTTTAAAAAAAGTTAAAGGTCAATAAAAATAACTCCCCCTCCAGTCTAGTATTTCCATGTCTATGGGTTTTATCCTAGAACTGGCACCGGCTTGAAAAGGTCATTCAGATTTTCTATTAAATATAACTTTCCCCCAAAAGTGAGTTATTTGTGTAACTGTGCATTTAATGTTGGCCTCCCTCACTAGACTATGAAGTCTGAGAAAGCAAGGCCCACATCTCACTGGCACGCAGTGTCTCCCCTGCCCCGGGAAGAGAGGCAGGATGTCTGCCACATGATGAATATCTCCTTCAATATTTCTTGAATGGATGAAAGCAGTGATTCTTACCCAAAGATGATTCTGTCCCTAGAGGACAATTGGAAAGGTCTGGAGACACTTTTGGTTGTCACAACTGGATAGAGTGTTGCTGCTAGCATCTTGAGGGGTGAGGCCAGAGGTGCTGCTAAATATCCTACTGTGCACATGATAGCCCCCTACAAATAATTATCTGGCCCCAAATGTCAATAGTGCTGAGTTTAAGAGACCTTGCATGAATGGTTAGGGTGTGAAACTGTGTTGCCATAGCCTAGTATATTGGGAATCTACTGGGCTGTGGATGTCCCAGTGTTGTCTGCATGGTCCCAGTTGATTAACCCTGGTTTCCATCTGATGACGTGGTTCCTGGTGGGGGAAGGGAAGTGGGGAGAGGGTTCAGAGCCAGGACTGGAAGCCCATGCTTAGCCCTTACCAGCCACCTCTTCTCCGGGGTCCTCACTGTCCTCCTTCTGTTCCAGCCTAGGAGTGTTACTCTGAAGTGGATGTGCAGACCACATGATATACTGGGTATCTTACATTTTGCCCCTCCGAGTCCAATCTCTACCTTTCTCCTTTCTGTCCTGTGCCCTAGAAGGCTGCTAGAAGTCCTTGTGGACTGCTTCAGTGGGCGCCTTCCTCTGGTTTCCCTTTGGATTCAGCCAAGCAGAGTAATGGTAGAGGGAGAGTAAGGCTGGAAAACTTACTGTCCTGGAGCCTCCATGCTGGTTGCTGTGGATTGGCTACATTCTTCTGCTGAAAGCCAGAGCTTCTGCCAAGAGGTTGCCACACTCTTTAACTATAACTGCAACTGCCTGCTGACCCTTTAGGCCTAGGGGTGGCTCCCCACTCTGCCTAGTCTCACTGCACTGCACCATCCACTTTGGTTTCCCTTAACCATCCACATCTTCCTAAATAGTCTGTGAAACTCTCCTCAATTACCCCATTTGCACGTGACATCAGTTTCCTTCTGGGAAATACACTGGGAGTTGCAAGGCAGCCATATGCTTTATTTCAGGGAAGACTCACCATCTATAAAGACACGTGCCTGGTCTCACCCCTTGGTTTTGATCATCTTGGACACCAACAACCACCCTAAGCAAGCTGAGTGTGCCATGCTCCTTTGGATAGTGAATAGTCCATGGTGTTACTTCATCTTGAGTTGAATCTTATAGTCCATCCTCCCTTTCCTTACTACCCACCCTTGCATCTCAACACTCTATGTCCCAGGATTAACCAAAACGAAGTCTTTCCCTTTACCCAAGTGTGTCACGCTACTGAGGCCGGCAAGTACCAGAGACCAGTTCCCTGCTGAATTGTGACATATTGACCCACATTTTCCTGGGTCAGCTTTGTCCAGCTCTGAATTCTGGGCCACTGCCTGCTGACGTGAAATGTGCTGCAGCTTTGTCAGGAATAACTCTCTGTCTGGCCCCTGCACCTCTGCTTCTGTCTGCAGCATATATATGATGTAATATTTATGATGGTTACTTTCCAATTTGTTGTCCTTATAGATTCCCAACATTATCAGATGCTTTCTCTTGCATCCTAATAAGTTATCTGAGAAAGGAAAGAAGAAAAGAATGAATTTCTATAGTTATGTGTCATATCTTGCTTTAGCAATTACTATTGCTACATAAAAAATACCTCCAATTTTAGCAGTTTAAAACAAGCATTTTATTCTGCTTGCAGGTACTATGGGTCAGGATTTCAGGTAGAATGGGAGGGATTTGTCTCTGCTCTCTGATGTCTGGAGTCTCAGCTGGGAAAATTGAAGGCCGGTGTGACTGGACAGCTGGTTCGGAATCATCTGGAGTTCATTCACTCACCTGGCTAACTTCTGGGCCAGGCTGACTCAAAGACTGGGATTGCCAGCCAGAGGGCTTACGTGTGGCCTCGCTATGTGCTACCCATGGCAGCCGTGGCATTGTCAGAATTCTTACATGGTAGCCCAAGGCTCCAAGAGTGTTTTTTCCAATGAACAACGCAGAAACTGCTTAGCCTTTTATGAACCAGCCTCAGAAGCCAAAGAGCATCACCACTCTTATGTGCCATTGGCTGAAGCTGCCGCAATCCCCACCCCCACCCCCCCCATTCACAGGGAAGTTAACTGGACTGAACCTCTTGATGAGGGAGGGGTGAGGTCCCACTGTAGAGAAATAAGTAAGACAGTGCCATCTTTGAAAAGTGCCATCTGCCCAAAGAACCTTAAGAGTAATTACTTCTTTTAATCCAGCAACTCTGAAAGACAAGTGGTGGTTCTCCCATTTTACAGATGAGAAAACGAAGGCGAAGAGGGTGAGGAACTTGCCCAAAGAGAAAGTAGCAGACAGGAATCGAGGCTGATCTTTAAATTCTAAAGCCCACCTTGAAAAATAAACCATAATATGTATGTGTGTATATATATATAAGGTATATATTATATATTTATAAATAATACATAAATGTACATAAACATATAAAATATATATAAAACTTATGAATGTGTGTTTAAACTAGGATGTCTCCTGTAAAGCAGAAGCACTTATATAATACTGAAATCATGTGTAGGCCTTTCCCCAGCTTAAATATAGTCTTAAAGATTTAGATTTCCATGTTTCCCCTGGCTTCCTTTTCATGTACCTGTTAGCAATCTGTCTGTTTTCTTTGGGAAAATGTCTATTCAGATCCTCTGTCCATTTGTTAATCAGATTGTTTGGGTTTTTTGTTATTGAGCTGTATGAGTTCTTAATCTATTTTGATTTGCAAATATTTTCTCCCATCGGGTAGGTTGCCTTTTCATTTTGTTGATGGTTTCTTTTACTGTACAGAAGGTTTTTAATTTCTGTGGTGTTTCTTTATACCTGAATGACAGAAATATCTAAATGGCAAGGTTGATTGACAGGGTAGAAGCCAGAAGCAGATTTAACCAATAGGTAATACTGAATGACCTCTCATCCCAGGGGGCCAGATACATACACACCATGAGAATTTTTCAAAGGTGATAGTATAAATATAGACAGTTATCCATGATTATAAGAGGTGAGAAGAATCTGAGAAATTGAAACTTGGAGGTAACATATAAAGAAACAGATTTTTTTTAAAAAGTCTTTGTGGAGTTACCGGCACAGGAATTCTCTCTCTCCCTGAGTGAGAGATCAGATCAACTGGTGAGGGATTTGGGGGGATTTGGGGATCTCTGACTGCACTCTTTTCCCATAGAAATGTGAATTTCTGAAAATGTTAAAATAATTAAAAAATGATGTGGAAAATCATAATATTTCCTCATATGGCATATCCTACTTGGATTACTTATATTTCTTTTTTTTGGTATGAAAGATGAAAGGAACAAAATTTGCCAGGTTTGCCTCTGTCATCAATTTTGTATCGCTTTTAGTAGGCTACATAACATATGGTCAGTATACACTCAACTACCTGGATGAAACTTACAAGCACCATACTGAGCAAAAGAAGCCACACACAAAATGGTGACACACCAAGTTATTTCATTCATATAAAATTGAAGAATAGGCACAATTCATCAATGATGATAAAAATCATGGGGCACCTGGGTGGCTCAGTTGATTAAGCATCTGACTCTTGCTCTCAGCTCAGGTTTTGATCTCAGGGTCATGAGTTCAGACCCCGCGTTGGCTCCACGCTGGACATGGAGCCAACTTAAAACAAAACAAAACAAAACAAAACAAAAACAAAAAACAAACAAAATATGATGATAAAAATTAGAACGCCCTAGGTTGCAATTCTCTAACACTAGCTTTCCAACAACAATTTGCCAGGGAGAACATATTTTGAAATTCCAAACCCTGCCTGGCTTCAGAAGCTTCTTAGTAATTGGGTTCAACTTGTCTTTGGGAACGTTCCCTATTTCAGGGAGACTGGCGTCCTGCCTGTTGTCTCTGATATGCTTGGTGGATATGGTATTTCCTCTTCCAGAATGGGCTCCTGGTTCCCGCAGATCCGACTGTCCTCCGCATCCCTGCCTCACTTCCTTTCCAGGGTTGACTTATTTCTAGAGTCTCTCCACTCCAGTCTACGGTATGAACTGGCACAGCTAGGAACAAAAATAAGAACTCTCATCACAGTACTGGGAATGCAGGACCATCTGCAGCCCTGAGTGGCTCTGGGCATAACTAGGTTCAAATCACTGGTTATCTGAAACATTGTCTGAGTTTGAGTTCTCCCAAACACAGATCCTGAGACTGACAGCACTCCAACCTAACCTAAGGGTTAACTTGCCTCAAGCGTATGCTCTCCTTGCTTGCTGACCTAAGTCCCTTGATCTGTAGCAGAACTAACTTAACTTAGAGATTGGCAAACCACTGGCCGTGAGGAGTGAAGGAACAGACTTTCCCAGAAGATAAGGCCTGACCACATTTGAAAACGGCTGCCCCGGAGGCCAGCAAGTCTGCTCAGGGCCATGTCAACATAGGACTAATTGCCCAGACACCTGCTTCTCCTGCATGCAGCTCCCCTCCTCTCCCCGTGCCTTCCCCTATAAAACCCTCCGGCTCCACCTGGATGAGGAAGATGGTCTTCTAGATATTAGTCTACCACCTTCCCAAGTTGCTGGCTTCACGAATAGAGCCTCCTTTCCTTTCCCACTATGACTTGTTTCTCAAGTATTGATTTTGAGCGGCAAGCAGCTCAACCTGCGTTTGGGACCGGTTCTCTGTCTGGTAACAAGACAAAGTCTTGAATGTAGGTCATTTATTCAGGAGGTGACTCCAGGAAGCTCAGTGAAAGGGGAGAGAAAAAAGATGGCTTTTTTCTCAGTGAAAGAGGAAATTAATAAGCAAGTCATAACTTCGGGCAAA
Organism: Callorhinus ursinus; assembly: GCF_003265705.2. Lineage (NCBI taxonomy): Eukaryota > Metazoa > Chordata > Mammalia > Carnivora > Otariidae > Callorhinus > Callorhinus ursinus. Next base: position 3,085,180 of record NW_027397091.1, on the reverse strand, counting down.
ACTGGATTCAGTTCCACTGGGGACCTGCTAAGGAATTGTGTAAAACATGCCTCAAAAACAGCACTCCGAGGGACCTGGGGGTTTTATGCACTGTTATGGACTAAATGTTCCTATTGCCCATATCCCCCGCAAATTCACATGTTGAAGCCCCAACCCCAAGTGTGGCTCTATCTGGAAATGGGGCTCTTATGGAAATAATTAAGGTTAAATGAAGTCATAAGGGCGGGGCCCTGCTCTGATAGGATTAGTGTCCTTCTAAGAGGAGACCCCTCCCCCCCGTCTCTGTCTCTGTCTCTGTCTCTCTCCTCCCTCTCCCTCTATGTGTACTTGCTGAGGAATAGTGACAAGACAGCCGTCTGCAAGTCAGAAAGAGAGCGCTCGCTCACCAGAAACTAAATTGATCTTGAACTTGATCTTGAACTTCTAGTGTCCACAACTGTGGGAAAATCCATTTGTTTTTTTTGGGGGGGAGGGGTTGAATTTTTTTGTTTGTTTTTAAATAGACTCCCCTGTCTCTAAAATGTCTGTTTTTTAAGCCACACAGTCTGTGGTATTTTGTTAGGACAGCCCAAGCAAACTGAGACGTGCACTATCTTTCATTCTCTGTGATTAAAGGTTGCTCCTGAGGGCATTGCAGGTGGCGCGAGGTGGGAAGTTGGGAAGTTTTGTTAGTATAAGCAGAACTTTCCACTCTGGCTGCCAGTGAACTCAGAGGTTAGCCAAGGGAATATGGAAAGGCCATGTAGTACAGGCTCCTACCACTGTTTCCAATCTTTGAGAAACACTGCTGCATTGCCTATCCTTGCGCATACGTCATTTTGCAAGAATTAAAGAATAAACTGGGGATAAATTTGTGCAAATGGCATGGGCATTGTAAATTGTGACTGATATGACCACATTACTCTCCCCAAAGATTTATATCAATTTCTATTCCACCTGCGATGTCTGTGTCTGTAACACCTTTCTGACATTTTATCAGATATTTTGATCTTGCCAGCCTTGTAGGGAGAACACAGTGTCTCATTGTGATTTTCATTTCTAAACTTCTTTGGAATCTGTGCCGTAGAGTGTGAGACACATGCAGGTGAAGGACGCTTTCCTGCTTCTTGGGCAACCTTGGCTCCTATATCAATTCTTCACCAAGGGCATGGATAGGCCTCAAAGGTTATGGTGTCTTTGGTCCGGTTGGCACAGGAAGGAAATCTCCTTAAGTATAATCTGGTCCAGGTATCACTTGATCTTGGCGGTAGCCATGGTAACAGTGGCAACAGCACCAAAATCAGCAGAAGTAGTTTCAAAGCCTCAAAGGCCTTCGTGCAGATTAAAGCCCAGGAAACCACAGTGCGTTGAGGACGGGGTTGAGGAGTGATAGTACACACTGCCCGGTAGCTATGTTTGCGAGCTAGCCTAAGGTTCCCCTGCCCACTGCCAGAAGAGATGAGATCAGAGACAGAGAAGAGCCCTATGTGCTGTTACTGTGTGCCTGTATTTTTATCTCTGTGCTGAGTCCATGGTTATTTGGCCAGTCTTCATCATATCTAGAAGGATATATATCCTTCTAGAAGAAAAAAGGACCATAACCTTCAAGCAGCTGAAAACCATGATTTGTTGTCACCTCCACTATTCCTATAGGCAAATCCGAAGTGGGATGGCAGTGTGGAATGCTGGAGAGATCATGAGGAAGGTGGCGGGGGATTTAGCAGTAGGAAAATTTGGGAGATACAGGACCTATAGACAGAGAGTTGTATATAGACAGAGCTGTAGAGTGAGAATTCCCTTACAAAAATTTAATTTCCAAAAATCTCACATTGGTAAAGGTCTGTGCTAAGAAATTATTTGACTTTGCTTCTGGTAGGGGTGGCCAGATAATTCAAGCTAACTCTTGTATTGCCTACAATTTAAAAGCGGGTTGATATATAAATATAGATTGAAATCATTGATGAGTTAATAATAAAGAATTACTGAGCCAAAATCTAAGGTAAGGCAATAATCTAGAAAGGTAAGCACGGTGCTCAAAACTGTTTTTGCCCCTAGAGCATTTGTTGATTTAAAAGTAACAGCTGGGGGCGCCTGGGTGGCTCAGACGGTTAAGCGTCTGCCTTCAGCTCAGGTCATGATCCTGGGGTCCTGGGATCGAGTTCCGCATCGGGCTCCCTGCTCCTCGGGAGCCTGCTTCTCCCTCTGCTTCTCTCTCTCTCTCTCTGTCTCTCATGAATAAATAAATAAAAGTAACAGCTATAGGACTGAGCTGTGATTTTGACGGTGCCAAAGGGTAAGGACAAATGTCAAAGCTCGGAGGCTGCCTAAGGAAAGAAGAGCGATATAAGTCTAAATAAACTTTCAACATGCAAAACAAAAATAATAATGTCATGGGAGATCTTAAAAATACAGAATTAGTGGGTCACTTGGTTAGGCATCTGCCTTCGGCTCAGGTCATCACGATCCCAGGGTCCTGGGATTGAGTCCCACATTGGGCTCCTTGCTCAGTGGTTCTCCCTCTACCTGGCATTCCCCCTGCTTGTGCTCTCTCTCTCTGACAAGTAAATAAATAGAATCTCTAAAAAATATAGAGAGAATTAAAATATAAAGAGAAACAAGAGCTTCAATGGGATGATGGGGATTTGATGTTCAAGGATTTCAGGTTTGCAATAACAAAGTAAAGCTATTTTAAATTCAAGTTTGGGGGTGCCTGGGTGGCTTAGTCAGTTAAGCACCTGCCTTCAGCTCAGGTCATGATCTCAGGGTCCTGGGATGGAGCCCTGCATCGTGTCAGGCTCCCTGCTCAGCTGGGAACCTGCTTCTCCCTCTCCCTCTGACTTTCCCCTCTGCTTGTGCTCTCTCTCTCTCAAATAAATAAATAAAATCTTTAAAAAAAATAAATTCAAATTTGGTTTTATTTATTTTCTATTTTTTCTAAAGATCTTTTTTTTTAAGATTTTATTTATTTATTTGACAGGGAGAGAGACAGCAAGAGAGGGAACACAAGCAGGGGGAGTGGGAGAGGGAGAAGCAGGCTTCCCGCTGAGCAGGGAGCCCGATGTGGGGCTCGATCCCAGGACCCTGGGATCATGACCTGAGCCAAAGGCAGACGCTTAATGACTGAGCCACCCAGGAGCTCCTTCTTATTTTTTTTTAAGTAATCTCTATTCCCGGGGCACCTGGGTGGCTCAGTTGGTTAAGCATCTGCCTTCAGCTCAGGTCATGATTCCAGGGTCCTGGGTTCAAGTCTCCCATCAGGCTCCCTGCTATGCAGGGAGCTTGCTTCTCCCTCTGCCCCTCCCCCCCAACTTGTGCTCACGCTCTCTCTCTGTCAAATAAATAAATAAAATCCTTAAGAAAAAAAGAAAAGACACACTCGTAAGAAGTGTTTTTATAAATAAATAAATAATCTCTATTCCCAGTGTGGAACTTGAACTCATGACCCCAAGATCAAGAGTTGTATTCATTACTGATCGAACCAGCCAGGCACCCCAAGTTCTTTTTTTTTTTTAAGTAAAAGTGTTTTTATAGCTGTAAAGGTGTAATACCTAAAATTTAGTGGGCAAATCCAGTTTGCTTTGATTAAACATTCTTCCAAAAGTGAGGGCCCTGTCACTGATACAGACTTGTTATATATACTCTTGTCAACTTTAACATCCATTATTAGGAATATAGGGGACAAAAGACACATAAGAGGTTCTAAAAAGGGCGCCTGGGTGGCTCAGTTGGTTGAGCAACTGCCTTCGGCTCAGGTCATGATCCTGGAGTCTCGGGATCGAGTCCCGCATCGGCGGGGAGTCTGCTTCTCCCTCTGACCCTCTTCCCTCTCGTGCTCTCTCTCTCTCATTCTCTCTCTCAAATAAATAAATAAAATCTTTAAAAAAAAAGAGGTTCTAAAAAATGAAACAGGAGATCAGAATAAATGATAGACCCATTCACAATCACCAATGATAAATAAAAGGATAAAATACCATATAAGCACAAAGATACAAATGTAGGGATCTGAAGGGGTATGTGTACCCCAATGTTTATAGCAACAATGTCCACAATAGGCAAACTGTGGAAAGAACCAAGATGTCCATCGACAGATGAATGGATAAGGAAGATATGGTATATATATATATATATATATATATATGTGTGTGTGTGTGTGTGTGTGTATATATATATACACACACACACAATGGAATATTATGCGTCCATCAAAAAACGCGAAATCTTGCCATTTGCCATGACATGGATGGAACTACAGGCGAAATAAGTCAATCAGAGAAAGACAAGTATCGTATGACCTCACTGGTATGAGGAATTCTTAATCTCAGGAAACAAACTAAGTGTTGCTGGAGTGGTGGGGGGTGGGAGGGATGGGGTGGCTGGGTGATGGACTGGGGAGGGTATGTGCTATGGTGAGTGCTGTGAATTGGGTAAGACTGATGAATCACAGACCTGTACACCTGAAACAAATAATACATTATATGTTTAAAAAAAAAAAAAAAGAAGATAGTAGGAAGGGAAAAATGAAGGGGGGGAATCAGAGCGGGATACGAACCATGAGAGACGATGGACTCTGAGAAACAAACTGAGGGTTTTGGAGGGGAGGAGGGTGGGGGGATGGGTTAGCCTGGTGATGGGTATTAAGGAGGGCACGTACTGCGTGGAGCACTGGGTGTTACATGCAAACAGTGAATCATGGAGCACTACGTCAAAAACTAATGATGTAATGTATGGTGACTAACATAAGATAATAAAATAAAATTAAAAAAAAAAATACCAGGTAAGCAGCCTAACAGACAAGCCACCGTGGGTGCTCAGGCTGGCCTTACACCCTCTTCTTTCCCCTTGTTGCCAATCCTTCGCTGAGTTCGCATTCTGTAGGTTCATGTCCCTATATTAATGAAAGGGATTATCTTCATTTTCTCTTCAGAAACTTGTGTTATTTTAAGAGTCAGTTTTTAGTGACAGAAAAAAAGAAAGAGAAGCACAGAATCTCTGGGGCTATGGGGGGAGAGCTGGACTGCCAGATATTGGGGACATCTCTGAGCCTGCTGCCTGCTTATTCCTGGAAGTCTGTGCGGGGTTGCCAGCCAGGGGTATCTTATTCATTCTGCCCTCCTCCGCTGATGCATGCTTTTTTCCATGCTGATCACATTACAGGGGTGTTCTGTTTTAGGCTAACCTTTGAATGACGTGGGTTCTTTAGTGAACACTTACATTCTGATTTATCTGCTCCCCTCAGTGGGGTGGATCATCAAAAGGACCCCTACCACATATGGTGGGCAAAGCCAAAAAGACCCCTCCGTTTTCACGAAAGACAGCTATGTCCCAGCCTGTGTACACTAGCTGCCTGCACCCCCCAAATTTGCAGGTGCTGTATTAGTGTGCACATTTCCTGTTCTAATGTATTGAGTTGGTTCCAGGCAAATATCATCTGACTGGGGGTCATAACCGTAGGAAGGTTTCAACCACTCTTGAAGCTTTTACCACGTAAGTGAGCGCAATTCTCTAATCCCCAAGTTTTCTGGAGCTTCCCTTGAAAGCTTTAGGGCAGTTAGCCTCACAATCTTTCCCTCCCTTTGCCTTTCACCACCGTGCTCTAAGCACTGTGTACGTGAGCCCGTCTTCTAACATCCCCTGCCACCCCTGTTTCCCTAGGTCAAGTTCTGACAGTCAGGTTTAGGGATCTCTGGGAAACTGCAGCCTGAGAGCAGGTGGCAAGGTGACTTATTCAGTAACATTTCCCATGTGGTTCTCTTTCCCCACATAAATCCTTTGAAATCTTTCTGGTGGGGAAAACATTTGGTCCCAAACTCTTTGGTCAAGATGAAGTCAAAATTTTTAGGACGATAGTTCAAGATTTTTTTACTGAATTCAGGATAAAATTAGAATGGTTCATCTTTCCTGAGAGTAATTCATTGAACTAGTTACACTATACAAATCACTTTAGGATTAAAAGAGGTCGGGGCATCTGGCAGCCTCCTTCAGTGGAGCATGTGACTCTTGACCTCGGGGTCGTGAGTTCGAGCCCCACAGGGGATGTAGAGATTACTTAAAAATAAAATCTTAAAAAAAAAAAAAAAGCCAAGAAGAGTTTGGTTGGGTAACGTGGCAGTGACTTTATGTTTCTTGGTTGTCACCAAATAGTGCTGGTATTGCCAAATTGTTAACAATAAATTTATTCAACCATACTCTGAATAAAATCTGTCTTACAATTTTGTAATAAATGCTGTGCATCCACACATGGTATATAATATAATATTTATTATTATATATGCTACAACATATGATATATAATATGAAGTTGTTATGGCAGATTCAAGAGCCCGTGGGTTATAAATCAACAATAGAAGAGAAAACCAGAATGCCAAGGACAGAAAAAGTTAGTAACGTGCCAATTTCTTAAACTCTCATATTTTTAAGGCTTCCTGAGACCGTTCAGCTCTAGAGGTAGATTAACCCACCAAGAATATACCAGCATGAACCATTCTGCAGGCCTTCCATCAAGGATGCAGCCAACAACTGTAATACCATCTTTGTTTCACGGATCAGGTAACTGATAGAGAGGTTAAGTAGATCCCCCAGGGTTTTACACCATGAGTTGGTAACAAAACCGGGATTAGAACCAAGTGGCATCTAACACTGAGCAAGATGTGCCAGGTGCATCTGTGAATTGGCAGCCTTGCAATATTCTGAATATGACCTTTTCTTTAACCATCTGTCACCATACAACGCTATTTTAATACCGATGACTGTATTCCCCACGCTGTACCTTTCATCCTTGTGATTTATTCACTCCGTAACTGGAAGACGATAATTCCCACCTCTTTACCCATTTTGCCCATGTCCCCACCCCCTCCCTTCTGACAACCACCAGTTCGTTCTCTGTATTTATGGGTCTGTTTGTGCTTTTCGTTTGTTTATTCATTTATTTTGTTTTTTAGATTCCATATATAAGTGAAATCATAGAGTATTTGTCTTTGTCTGACTTATTTCACTTTGCATATTACCCTTTATGTCCATCCATGTTGTCCCAAACGGCAAGATCTCATCTTGAATATGACCCTTCTTTTTCGCATATTCTGAATGTTAATGTAACCCTTTGTGTTCCAGATGGTTCTTCTCCAGAGACTACAAGGTTTGAATACAGAAAAGACACATAAGCCCCATAGGCAAGGGCTTTCTCGGAAGGCACACCTCTTGGGAGTAGAAAGATTTCAGCAAAATCAATCTTGGCCTCCTACTTGAGTGTTTGTCCCTGTGAAATCAGATTTAAAATTATGTCAGAATCAGCCCTAAAGGTTAAAAAAAAGAGAGAGACAACCTACCTATTTCATTTTGTTCTTCAATAGGGCCGGCAGCTTATAGCCTGAAACCCAAATTCTAGGAAAGCTACATTTTGGTAGAGCCACATTTAAGAAGGTTGCCTCTTCCAGCTAGTCATGGTCCATGACCTGATGTGTACTATGCCACACACAGGTGAGTACTGATAAACTACATGTGCGTACATATTTCTGTAAACCAGTTCCTTGTCACTATGTCCTGCGGTTGAATTTGAAATCAATAAACTAATGACAATAAAATAAGGATACAATAATAAAATAATGACTCCCACTTGGCCCATGATTCTGCGTGTGGCACCCAAGTGTGCTCAGGGCTCAGCAGGTTGCTGCAGCCTGCGATTCCCAACCCCCAATGCTTCTGGGTCTCAGATGGCTGAATCGCAGCCTCGACGCACCCCCAGGAATCCTCTCTTCTTCTAAATCAGGAACCTGAAAGGGGATACCTTCTAGCTTGATTACATCCTGAGTCAGTCATCTTCCTCAGGTACAAAGAGCAAGAAGCCGGCGAAGAGAAATAACTGGAAGTATGAGTCTTGCCGTCAGATCTGGGTTCAGATCCAACCCCTGTCACTTACTAGCCATGACACATTGGGCAAGTTACTTAAATTGCTCCAGTGTCCTGGTTTGGATTCCATGGAAACAGACCTTGAGGCACCTAAGACTTTTCTCAACCACAGGGCAAGGGAGCTGGTTCTTTATCAGCTATTGATTGTGGACTGTTTGGGGGCAGGGGGAGCATTAATTCCTTGGTCTTTCTGGCCATCCTCCTCCCCCACCGCCTGCCCCCATGAGAGCAGGACAGACTCTGGCAGCCAGAGAAAACCCACAGGCAAATAATTGTAGCGGTGGGCAGCTGAATATCTACCCCTAGGCCCAGAAATGGTAAAATGTGAGAGGATAGAGCCACAGTCCAGACAGTATGTGCTGTAGCCAGCTGCATTTCCGCCGTCTCTAAAACCCACCCGACACGGCCTGCACATATAAGCTACTGTCATTACGGCCAGGCGGGGAGCTGAGAGAAATGCAGTGAACGGAACCATCGTCTCTCCAAAGATGGCCACATCCTACTTCTCAGAACCTGTCAATACATTACCTCACCGGGGCGCCTGGGTGGCTCAGATGGTTAAGCGTCTGCCTTCGGCTCAGGTCATGATCCCGGGGTCCTGGGATCGAGTCCCGCATCAGGCTCCCTGCTCTGCGGGGAGCCTGCTTCTCCCTCTGCCTCTCTCTCTCTCTCTCTCTCTCTCTGACTCTCATGAATAAATAAATAAAACATTTAAAAAAAAATACATTACCTCACGGGGGAAAAAAAAAAGGACTTTGCAGATATGATTAAATGAAGGATCTTGAAATGGAAAGATGACCCTGGATTGTCCAGGTGATTCCAACGTCATCAAAACAGTCCTTATTAAGAGTGAGGCAAGAGGGTCAGAGTCCAAACAGGAAATGTGATTTTGGAAGCAGTGGGGGCAGGAGCCAAAGAATGCAGATGGCCCCAGGATCTGGAAAAGGCAAAGAAACAGAATCTCCCCTAGAGCCTGCGGAAGGAATGCAGCCCTGCCGTGGTCAACTTCTTTTAAATTAATTAAACCAGGAGGCCATTTGACTGAGGTAGTTCTGATACCTTAGCGGCCTACGTAAACAAGCCGAACTCTAAATCCCGTCACGCCTCAAAGCTAAGAAATGGAAACCAATTACAGTCGACTAGGCTCTCCTGAATAAGGCAGGTGCTTAGGCCACGGCCAATCAAATAATGTTCTTGCTCTGTTTCCACCTTTTCTCTCTAAAAGACTTTCTCCTAGCTCCCGTCTATAGAGCGCTTCTACCCACTTCTGGTTTGGCACTGCTCAATTTGAACCCATTTTTGCTCCCACTCTTAAAATTTTTATTATGCCTCAAGTTATCCCTTCTGGCCTGCAGAACTGTAAGATGACAAATCTGTGTTGGTTTTTTTTTTTTATTGTTATGTTGATCACCATATATTACATCATTAGTTTCTGATGAATCTGTGTTGGTTTTAGTCACTAAACTTGTGGTACTTTGTCACAGTGGCCGTAGGAAACTAATACAGAAGAGGACACCAGGGGTAAGACTAGTTACCACGTAATAATATTCCCTAGGAGCCGGCACTAAGTGCTTTAAGTATCTTGACTCCTTTAATCCGGAAACCAACCATAATATATTTGCTCCCCGGACGGTAACTCATCTTGCCATACTGAATGTCCTTTTATGCCTCTTCTTTTCTATAGCTTAATGACAAAGAGCTTTACATTAATTTTGTCATTACGGTTTCCTTATGCGTTCAACCAGTTCTCTTCTGGGAAAACACCTGATGGCAAAAGCCTCCTCTTCCTGACAACCAGAGGGTGGAGGCTGACACAGCTCCACTCGAAGCAGGTTGAATAAAAATTGGCCTCAGCTCCTTCAAGTCCCCCTGATTACGAACGGATGCTTTTTATCCTTTGCAGTTTGCTCTGGCTTAGTACAGTCATTTAATCATCAAAGGAAGGTTCGATGCTACTTTCCTCGTAGAAGGTGCAGCTTGGGCTAGAATCTTCCTTCGATCATCTCCAGTGATGAAGTTTCCAGCTGAAGCAATGTCAGCATCAGCGGTGTGGCGTTCCTGGAGTTCATTCTCTTCGCTCCCCAGGGAAAGCTAGACTTGGCTTCTGGTTGTTGTAACATGAGTTTCCTCACTCAGCTGGAAAATCCACCAGAGACTCGGGCCAGCAACGGTATTGCTGTGAATATAAAGTCACCCTGAATATAACAATGAAAGGTTTTGTATTATGGGAAAGGTCCTGGAGCTTGGAGAAAGAACCTCTGTTACCTGGCAGGTCAGTATGCTATTATATGAGACCTTCCTTCTGTCTGTCTCTCCCTCTCCCTTTGTTTCCCACTTATTTCCTACAGTAGTGCTACATATAAAGGGGGAAAGGCAACTGGGCTACCACTTCATTAAGAAAGAAAGAATGAGGGGCGCCTGGGTGGCTCAGTCTGTTAGGCGTCTGCCTTTGGCTCAGGTCATGATCCCAGGGTCCTGGGATCGAGTCCTGCATCGGGCTCCCTGCTCCGCGGGGAGCCTGCTTCTCCCTCCGCCTGCCGCTCCCCTTGCTTGTCCTCTCTCCCTGACAAATAAATAAATAAAACCTTTAAAAAAAAAAAAAAGAATGATGACTTATAAACAGCAAAGTCATTTCACCAAGGTTTTTAGGCACAGATTATGAAACTGTAAAGAGAGAAACAAAGGTTTGTTTGTTTGACTATGAATCTTCCTTGGGTTTCCTAGGGAGGATTCAGACTCTTGAATTTTCACCTGGATTATTACATGAGTTTCCTACCCGTTACTTTATCTATCAATCTTCCTTTTTCAGCTGTAAATTCCTCGAGGTAAGCCCCCGGTCTTATTTATCTTTGATTCTCCAAATCCCAGGGGATTCCAAACACATAGAAGGCACTTGCTGCTCACTGAATGGAATGACAAGTTGACTGACTGTATACATTCGTACATGGGTAAATAAAGTTCACACTTTATCATTGTTGAATTATGCCAGGGTGTAGCTGAATGCCCAGCACAGAGCCTGAGTGAGCTCAGTGACCCCTTGTGATACCTGAGCCTTACCCCACCTGAGCCTTACCCATCCCCTTCTCCAGGACTCTCCAACAGCCAGCCCTATTGTGGTGACTTTATTCCCCCACATGCTTAGTCATTGCAGGGCAATTCAATAAGTATTTTCTTTGTGCTCTGGTGGGGAAAAAGTGTAGTGATACCCACACCGTTACGCAGCTCACAACCTGCAGGAAATTGTTCAACTCCAACAACCAAATGACATTACAGTTGTATACTGGCCCATTCCGTGGCGTTCCTGCCTTCACAGGTGAACCACTCCCGCCACAGTAAGGAGATACAAGCAGAACAAAGAAACAAAGATGAGCCCTGTTAGGAGGAGAGCAAAACAAAGGAATGAGAGGACCAGTGAGACAGGAAATCCTACAGTACAAGGGATTAACCTGGAATTCAAAGGGGAAGAGAAAACACTTTCTCCTTAAATCCAGAATAAGAAAATGTTTTCAAAAGCAGAACTACAGAAAGGATTGTACATCTGTGATTTGGGAAGGTCATAAGGAAAAGAGGAGACCTCTGAGGTTTTAGAATCTGATATCCTTGGGGCTAGTTCTGAGATGCTTCTAGATAAGGTCAGGATTTCTCAACTGGTCTTAGAGATGCCACGTGGCTCCGTGACCTTGGGTGATTTACTTGACCTCTCTGTGCCTCTTTTTGCAACTATATGCCTCATAGAGTTGTAAAGATAAATGAATCAACGGGCCTAGAATGATGCCTGGCACATAGTGAGTATACTATAATTATTATCCATTATTATTACTTTTTGTTGTTGCTGCAGTTGTTGTTGTTGTTAGAACAATTCAGCAAAATAAGATTCCAGCTAATTTTTTGGACATTGTTTCACACATACATCAAACAGGCCAAACAAATAAATGGCAACTTCAGTGGCAAAAAAAGGGAGGAGGGTGGACCTTATCTTTGGCTTTTTAAATCACCTTGTAAAAACCAACTAGTTATCGGACAGCTAAGTACATTGTAGGAGAGGAAAAACTTTTCTTCCACCCTCATATGTCCAGTACCTGAGGCCTGTGAACTAAACTGACAGAGGAGAAAACGGTTTATCTCCTACACATGTAAGAACCAACAGAGGTAGTAGCTGACTTACCAAATGGTTAAAGTTCAAGCCCTGTGCACCCAACTTAGTAGGGAAAATGGAGGAAGGAGAAAAGCTTCTCTGGAAAAAGCTAAGAAGTTTCTTTAGGAAAGAGGAACGAGTTTTTTTATTTTTTATTTTTTTTTAAGATTTTATTTATTTATTTGACAGAGAGAGACACGGCGAGAGAGGGAACACAAGCAGGGGGAGTGGGAGAGGGAGAAGCAGGCTCCCCGCCGAGCAGGGAGCCCGATGTGGGGCTCCATCCCAGGACCCCGGGATCATGACCCGAGCCGAAGGCAGACGCTAAGGACTGAGCCACCCAGGCGCCCCAGGAGGAATGAGTTTTTAGAACAGATGGAAGATAAACAAATTTGTGATAACATTTGTCTGTACAGGTGTGAATGGTATTTCCATCTTCATAAAACTCCTCCCTCTTAGGGGATTTACAGAAGTTGCAGCTTTTAGTCAGATAAGGGAAGCTCGAGGAGGCTTTTTTCTGCATCTGTTGAATCTCAAATGTCTTCAGCTTAAAATAATCTTTAAGCTAATTCTGGGGTTCAAACGGGTCTCCAAAACAAACACACAAAAAAGTTAATGGAATGCTTGGAATAAGACTTTCTGTTGTTGTTTTTGCTTTTCTTTTTACAAGGTGTTTTGGTTTTTTTCCTCCTTTGAGATTATAATAAACATGATCACACCACAAGTAAAGTCAGAGGTAGGACAGAGGATGCTCTGAAGACTTGTTTGGTCACTGGAGATGGTTAAGCGTGACTGACCGCTAACACGA